>NC_091555.1:7807920-7827920 GCF_042767895.1 Penaeus vannamei | reverse complement strand
GCAAAGTGAAGAAGTATAGAAGTAGAAGCAAGAGTCATGAAGATGAAGTAGATTCTCACAGCCGGATGTCCTCCTCTGTCAAGGACTGTTATTTGAGCATGATCAGTGAAGATCAAGATGAGTTTCCAAGTTTGCAGATGGGGAGCCTTGAGAATGAAGAGAAAATATCAGAGCTCAGGAATGAAGAGGCTGATTTACCAGGTCTGGGTGACAGTGGATTAAGCAGTGAAATAAATTCTATTAATGCTACCATTCAAGAGCTTGTGCGAGAAAATCAGCAGCTTCATGAATTCCTGCAGGGAATGACTGTTGAGTCTATTGCTAAAGTAGACCAGGAGAAAATAGAGCTGGAAGCCAAGATCCAGTCACTTAATCAAGAAAATGAGTCTTTAAAGATTATGATGAATGGGAACATTGAAGAAGAGGAGACAAATGCTGGTGTAAAAAAGAAGCATGAGGGTAAGGCTGTTTCATTCCTTGTTTCAGATGACAACATAGAGAAACTATTGAAAGATCATGAGATGGAAAGTTCTCATTGCCAAGAATTAGGTAAAAAATCTCCAGTGTTAGAATCAGAAAGTGTTGAAAAGGACCTCTCAAATTTTGCTGAATTTTCACAGAAGGAACAAGAAGCATCTGTGTATTCACAGGAACATTCCAAAAGAATAGCAGTACTCGAAGCACAGGTCAGTGAGCTTACTAGGCAAAACCAGAGTCTCATGCACAGGATTAGAGAAGAAAAGGATGGTGATACCAGTGATAAAGAAACAAAAAGTGATTATGAAGAAATATCATCCAGGATTTTAGAGTTGAAAACCCAAGGTGCTGCAAACATAAGTGTTACCAGGGAGATAGAGAAACTTCAGAGGAAAATCAACAAACTTTTGAGAGAAAAAGATGACCTAAATCATAAACTCAACACAGAAGCAACTGAGAGGGACTATGAGCATTCAAGACTGGAAGCAAGAATTCGGATTTTGTCTGAGCAAAACAGAGTATTACGTGATAAAATGAATGAACAGAAGTCAGCCTCCCTTGCAACAGACCATGGCAATTACCATTCTGACCAGATCAAAAGTCAAAATGACTCTAGTGTTTCCATCAGTTTGAATCAAGATCGATTTGAAAAAAGTACAGATGAAAGCAAATCTGCTATGAATATGGGCACAACTAGTTCAAGAGAAGTAAGTTTTAAAATTGATGTTGATTATGATAACCTTACAAAGGATGAGCACAAGCCAGAGTCAAAGGTAAACTCAGAATCATCTTCTTTCAGACAATTTTCTGAACACTCCAGATCAAGAAGTACTGAATACAGTTCTTCCAGAGGGGATGTGAAGCACACACATTCAAGTGGAAGTGCTGATTACAGTAGTACCAAAGAGGATTCAGAGTACACCGTATCAAAAACAGAGCCTGAATATAGTCATGCAGAAGGAGCTGAAGATGCCAGATCACAAAGGAGTGCAGATCATAGCAAACGAGATCCAGAGCACTCCTCATTTACAAGAGATTCTAAGTGTACCAGGTCGGATGAAGCTGATCATAGCTCATCTTTCAGGCAGTCGGAGTATACTGAATATAGTGCAGCTAGTAGAAGTCATAAAAGTGACAGGGGTACCAAGAAAAGCACAGCATTTGATGAAAATGATGAGTATAGTCAGGTTGATGATGATTCTAGTACAAATATTGAACATAGTCTTCATACTGAAAATGTTGATCAGTCATCATCTCAAAGGCTTCCATATAAACCAAGTACATCAGAAAGAAATCAGAAAACCCATCGAAATGAATCATTTGATAGGAAAAAAGACAGAAGCTCTCCTGAAACTTCATATGGTAGTAAAGAAAAAGGTAAAACTGATGAAATAAAACCATACACTATTGTGCAGCCAGTGAATGATCCCAAACTGACTTCACAACTTGAAGAGTTATTAAAACAAAATGAAATGCTGATTTCCACAGTTAATGCTATGAAAGCCACATCTGTTATGTCTGAATCTAGTCTTGGGTCAGCAATAAGACAAATTATGGAAGAGCATGAAAAACTCATACAGAATGTAGAGGAGAAAATAAATCATGCTAGAATTTCTGGAGAGCTGGATGCTGAATCTAGGATGAATAAATTATTGCAGGAAAAACAAGTGTTAGCAATGTCACTGGAAGAACAAAAACACAAGAATGAATCCCTTGTAAAGCAGAATGACCTGCTTGAAAAGAAACTTCAAATTGTTAGAAAGAACACAGAGTTGAATGGAGACCAGGAGACCAATGAAAAAGATAAGGAAGTTTTGTGTTATGTCAAAACACCACCTACTCTTCACATAGCATCAGAGGAGATGAATGCACCCTATGACATTGAGGTGGATTGTGAAATAATAGAGAGTTTCAAAGTATCTGAAGAGATCGTGAATGGAAGTGATGACCTTAAAAAGAAAGAAATGGACAAGTTTCAACAGACTAAAATGGGAGAGGCCATATTAAAGGCTAGCTACCACTCAGTGCAAAGGAAAGATGCATCTAAAAGTACTGATATGCAAAAGCAAGTGACAAAAACAACAGATTCACAAAGTAAGGGAAGCAGTAGACGAAACAGCTTAAGTCTGCAGTCACTTAGTAGAAGAGGATCCCAGGCCTCTACATCAAGGATCCCGAGAAGTGAAGGACAAGAATGTGAGGAGGATCTGCAGGATGAGCTAACTGAGGGATTGATTCATTTGACTTCAAGAAAAGAAGATGAAAAGTGGGCTCAAGTGCTAGAGCAATCAGGTATATTTTTGTTATTGTTTTTTATTTTTACCTGTCATTAGGTGAATCTTAAGGCTATAACTAATATTTGACATTTTATTATCATCAAAACTATCATTATTATTTTATTCTAATAAAGGTTAGGTTGTGTTATATACTTTTAATAGTTTTATTGTATTAAAAAATTATTGCCTATGTTTCTTTGGATTAACTCAGGATATTTGTTTTATGTGTATCCATAACTCATTACAGAAGAGGAAAAACAAATTCTTCAAGAGAGAATTAAGACTCTAGTAAATGAGAATGACTGCTTAGCATCACGGTTGGAAGAGGTGATGGGTGTGTCACGTAATTTGAGTGACCAGATGCAATCTGCGCGTGAGGAGCTTGTTAAAGTTTCAGCAGAGAAGGAGGATTTGCAGAAGAAAGTCAGGTAAGTTTGTAGTGAGTTTATAGTATTATTTATGTTAGATTTTGAGTGTGGAACAATTGAAGGGGATTTTTGTTATCAGTAGGCTAAATATGATATGACCAAAGGTTATGGTCTTAGATTACCAAATGTTTGGATTGTTACTTGAAAAATTTCTAATGAATTTTAGATATATGTGTGTAAAGTGATTAGATAGTTAAAGGAATACATAATATTTATAATTTTTACATACCTTGGATATTCATATTAGCTATATTTTTTTGCAAACTCTAAAATATCTAGCAAGTAAGATCCCTGGTAATTAAAATTGCCAGGTAGTCTTATAGGTACCAAAAATGAAAGAAAAAAAGAAGGTTTATTTCTTGTCCATGCAAACTAATCATCAAGGCTGCCTTGTCCTACAGATCACTTGAGGAAGGGAAGGAGGATAGTTCACTGAGCTTATCAGAGTCTCTCGGGAGCTCGAGACTCACACAGCGCCTTAAGGATCGGATCAGAAGCTTACAGGTATGTAGGATATATAGTTTTCATGATAAGGAATAAATCTGATTTTCTTTTTGGCTTGTAATAAAAAAGATATAAGAAAACTAGCACTATGAACTGTGCTGCAGCACCAACAACCACTTATCTAACACTTAAAAAAAATCCTTACATTTAATACTGCTGTGTTATGTATGTCTGCTGACCTGTTGTTGATGGAGTAAGATTGTAGCAAAGTTGGTATGTATTAGTACATTTTGTGTTGTGCCTGTGCTGTTGTCTAGATCATGGCTGGAAATCTGACATTTGGGAATTTTTGTCATGATGTAATAGGACATCACTTGGTATCAGAGGGTTAAAAAGATTTCACCTCAGAAAACAGTACGTCCAGAGTGCTAAAACAACAATAATGGCACATTACTCAAACAGTAAAGGATTTGCAATATATGCAAAAACACAGTTATGTTAAGGATGAATAATTCTTTGAACCTTTTAACCTTTCAGCTTAGTTTTTAGTCTATACTCTATGTATTTCATCATGGTAAAGTTGCTCTTGAGAAGTTTTTAATGATTATTTGAATGCACTATGTCCAAATAACATTATTATAAAAAATTAACATCACTAAGCTGACATTTGTCAAGTAATTATCATCACAACATCAGTTATAAGATAATGACATAGTCACATAGGGTATGTTAGCCTATAATAATTTTCAATATGTTATGCACTTGAAAACAAAGTGTTTGCGTAAATCCTATAACAAAAATAAGAATCAGAAATTAAGTAAATGGTTGGTGTAAGGTCTATAGAATGCCACTTCATTAAGAATGGAAAGGGTATTTCATTACCTTCGTTATGGCTTGGAGTGCTCTCCACAATAATTATAAAAAAGTATTTCAAATTAACCTGATGCTGCTGGCATTTAGGAACATGTCATACCTACAGTTGAGTCACAAATGAATCAATCATTAGTCTAGCCTGTCATCTGTTTTCCTTTTTGCTTAATTTTAGAAAGATCTTATTTTATATTGCTATTATTAATAATTCTAATAATTATAATGTCAATAATAATAATAACAGCATCAGTAATAATAAAATAAAATAAAACACATTTTGCCAAAAACTCTCGGAAGGGCCAAATCAGGTGAAGGTATATAGACAAGGGTAGAGGAATGAGGTATGTAGGTCTAATGATTTCTTAGAATAATTACATAATTTAACAACAGATATTGCTCAACAGGGAGAAGTTGAAGGGGCATGGCAAGAAGTTCATCAGCGCACAATAGAACGAGACAAGATGTCTGCAGAGAGAGAGAGCATTGAATACACAGCAAGCATTAATCTTAACAGTGCAAGGAAGGAGGTGAGCTGGAAACCTATATTAACTTTTTATAAACTGAAATTGCATAATAAGGTGCCAAAATTGTATGTGATATTTACTTTGCATTTTAGGTTGAGTCATTAAGGAGCCAAATTGCCATGCACCAGCAAGATTTTGAAAGGAGGGCTGTTGAGTTAACAAACACAAAGAATGAACTGGAGAAAAAGTCATCAGAACAGAGAATTCTTTTGGATGATTTTGAAGTCCAGAAAAAGAAGTTACATGATCTAGAGAAGAAACTGGAAGATATTGAGAGTTCCTATAGAGAGTGCCAGGATAAATTACAAATTGAAATAAGGGAGAGAAAGGTATAGTATATTGAGTACATAGATGGAAACACAAGAAGCATAAAGCCTGTTCTTTGCTCACTTACCTTGCTGCCCCATTATATAACAATAGGATATACTATAGTGTACTATGTTTTTCCATATAAACCAAAGAACACTGCATCAGATCTCTCTCCATACAACCTGCCTCAACATAGCTAACAAAATCTTGTTCCAGAGAGCCGAAGAACAGCTAGAGGACACCCTTCAACGTTTGTCTGCAGGGTTGGAGAGTGAGAGAACGAGATCAAAGGGAGAGAGATACTGGCAGGAAGCTATGTCTAGGCTAAAGGTTAGTGATTACATGATTAAAAGTATGAGAAATATATATATATTTTTCCTCATTTGACCTAATAGAGGAGACCATAAAAGGAAAGCATTCTAGTAAGTAAGACAAATACTTAACAGTATTAAACATAAGGAAATATATATTGAAAAGATTGATATAGCTTTGGACTGAAATCACTTTATGAATGAGGAACAGAATACATTTCCTGTATGTAATTGATTGAAAATATGAAATATACTATTAACCCATCAGCGACGGGTAAAAATTTTGTCAAGTTTACGTATGCGCCGGCTTGTTGGCGCGCACTGGCAGTTTCCCTTGTTTGCGCCCGGCTCGATCGGTAGTTTGCGAGCGACATATAGCACCTAAAAGCTTTTATTTTTCTAAAATTTATGAAAATATTAAAATTTTGAAGGTTTACCTTCACTTTAGGTGCCATTGCCTAAAATCTTTACCATATAAATAAAGCCGCTACTAGTGGAGGAAAACAACCTCCGTCCGACGAGCCAGTAGCGCGGGAAAGGGCATGGCATGATGCCCCCGGTGTTTGGTCCACAACAGCCATGGCATGTACGTACATGACACCCGGCGCCAGTGGGTTAATAGCTCCAGTATTCTGTAAGAGTGCATTAGATTTTTTAACATTTTCAAAATTTCTTGTATAAACAGGTAAATTTTACTACACTTTGGAAATCTTGAAGTGAAGATGTGGCACAGATAATGAGACTCATATTTTTTTCCACGTAAGTGGAAAGGCACATGGATGGGCAAGAATAGAAATGACATCACAGGCAGACAAACTACTCGGTATACAAGTGGTTTCCTTGTCGTTTTCTCGCCTTTGATGTCATCTTTTCTGTTGCCTGCTGATCAAGCCCATGTGTGTGGACAGGCCTTTAGTTTGGTGTTCTTTGGGTCCAATCATGGCTCCAGAATATCAAAATAAATACTACCATACCCTGGTGTCTGATGACTGTATGAAGCCTGATGATTAAGGGTTATTGAATAAAAGAAAGTTACTTTAAAGGAGCCCTTCTTAACATTTTCCAGAGCCAATTGCATCAGGAACAGCTTCGTTCACGTCTTCTCGAAGCAGCTGATCATGAGAACTCAGCACGCATCCTGGTTTTGCAGCGTAGTGTTCGTGAGACCATTGAAGCTCATGAAATTCTGCAGGTTAGATTTGTTTTGATTTGTTTTTTGCTTCTTGTTTGGCAAGCATGAATTTTGCAAGTTTATTGATTAGCTGACAAATCAGGTGGGTACTTTTTTTATTCACTTGCTTTGCTTTAAAAGATTACATAGGTTTTTTATTTTACTCTGCACTTTTATAAGTCAACTATGGGTTTAAGATGTATTTTTACAAGTCAAGTATGGGTAAATATATATTTTTTAAGATTCAGTAATCAGTATAGTGACTGACATTTGAATGGAAAGGCAATTGTAATGCTATATTTAGCTATACTTTTGACTGTTCTTTGCTTGTTTTAGAAGAAGCATTCCAAAAGTATGTACAAAAATTTTAGGAACTTTATTCTGCTTCTGCTATTTTAGGCAATTGATATAGATATATTCATTTGCTTCCAGGTAAAGGTTCATATAGGTAATATCAGAGAAGAAAAGTAAAGTTATGCTGCAATGGATTATATGCTGTTTATTCCTTGGTCAGAACCTGATTACATATGCTCATCTGTCTCCTGCAATTAACTTTTCTCTTTTTGATTATGTTTAAAACTGTATCTTCTTTTAAACTTTTCTTAAAAGATTTTCTAATTAGTTCTTACTAACTTACTGAAAAAACAAAACAGTTCTTCAATGTACCAGAAAGAAATTTAAAATTCCACCTGAAATGTTTTCTTTTTAAGCCTACCCTTTGGATATAAGCTTTTGTAATATTATATTCCAGTGAGTGAAATATATAATCCATATTCAAGCATCATCATTCTTAAAATGAAAGGCAAAAGTATGTCTGTTCAGGTTTTTTGCATACAATAAAAATTGTTGCAATTAAACCAGTCCCTCTGGGTTGGCTAAAATGCCATAAGGCCTTAACTCAATGCTGACGGGAAATTGGTGCATTCCCTTTGATAATGCTTAGTTAAATGTTTCTGCACGTAGATGGCTCTGCCAGTGTTTATCCACAAAGGAGTTAATTAATAGACCTTGTGACCTCACTTTTCCTTGAAATAGCGGAAAACGTTTTTTTTTTTTTTTACTAATGCTGTAAATATTATTACTGTTTTTGTTGTTGTTGTAAACATTATAATTACTGTGTTGTTACTGACATTATTAACAACAGTATTAAATACTAAAAAATATTATCTAAAATCAAGGAAAAGGGTAGACAGGTAAGACAGGTAGATCTTGTAATTGGCTCATTGGTGACTTAGTACTTGTGGAGCCATCTATATGTAATAACAATTACTAAATTAAACACACAATGGGCATGTTTTCATACCATATCAGTAATGAATTGCAGCTCTGTGCCTTTATGCTGATGTGTGAGATAATTATTTCTAAATTTCTGCAAAAATGTCCAGTCACTATGGTATAGATTCTGCATGGTAGAATGGTTATAAACTGTGGCTTGTTAATTTACTGATTTTGTTGAATAATACTATTGAGCATGTGTTATTGGCTGCTATGATTTATAAAAAAGCATGCCCTATGGGCAGTTAATCAATTTAGTTAGTTTTATTGTTATGTATCTTTTTATTTACTTTGTGCAGGCCTGTAATTTCCATTAAAGAGGCACTAGAAGATATAGTTGAATTAGTGATTTCATAATAGTTAGTAGTTCTGTAGTTTGCATTTTTACAAAACAATAGTGATTGTATTAGCCTTGGGTGAGTATGCCTCTCAGATTATTTTTATGATATAGAAAAGATGCTTTTGATATGCTTCTCAGCATTAGTCTGTGAGATACAATATTTTTAAAAGAGAGTGAGTGTAATAAATGGAGACTAAACTCCATATTTTCTGACATAATTTTCTGACATATTTTTCTACCCTTTCTCCCTTTTTTCATGATATCAGGTAACCAAATTCTGTAACTTTACGAATCTCATTAATTTAACATAATATTACTAAACTTGCTGTTTGGTATTCACCTTAATATTGCAGTTTTGAATGGGACATTGGGAGAACAATATCCGAGGGAGGTTTGTTTATACTATTGTGTATGTCCCCAGAGATTTGTAACTTCCATTTATTGACAGCAGAATTAAAAGTTTCTTTCTGAATTCAAATCAAAATATAATTTGGAAATGCATTGTGCAAGAGCTATGATGGATAGTCACGCTATATTTTTGTTCAGAAAAGAAGAGAGAGAGAAAAAAAAAAAAGTTGTGGGAATGGGCTGAAAGGCTGAATAGAGAGAGAGAAAACACTAAACTTACAACACATCTGTCCTTGTTGTAACACTGTTTTCTTTTATTTCTTTTGACACATAACTGGGTATGGGCATTGCAGGTGTTACGTAGGTGATTGCTTAAAAGTATGAGAATTGTATTGCAGAGTAAATAAGATTATTTAGCCTTTTGTGTTCTCCAATAAGTGATGAGAAGCTAAGTGTACTTCAGAGGAATTATTTTTTGGCTGCATTACTGTCTGGTAATATGTTCATCAGTTGACATTGCTTTGTTGATACCTTCTGCTGTACAGAGCTTTTATTTTAGCCGTACATAATGTTTGCTCATTACTGGAAGATTACAGTATTTGCTGGATTAGAATTTGGTGAAAATTCCTACATCAGTTTAAGAGAATTAAATCTTGCGGAAGCTTAATTACACATCCTCAAACAGGATTTTGTCTATAATACAATAAGAGAGTTTTATTTTCTTTGATTTCTTTTATGGTTACTGGTATCAGTCTGAAAAGAGAGATGGTATAATTTTGTTCTTCAGTTAATCTTTTTATTCTTTGAGTAATCTTTTTATATGTATTTATTTTTTACTGTTTTTATTTATTTTTCTTATAGCAAGGGCTAGCCATATGATTTTTTTAAAAATAATTTATTTACCTTTAGCTTTGATATGGATTCTATGACAGTCCATGCTACATACTATTGTATTTTTACCATGCAAATGTAAATAAAGCTAAAGGTAAGAGTTAAAAATGAGACCTCACTCCCAAGTGTACAGCCAGCAATAGCATACTCACTCTAGACTCTCAACTTAGGCCAAATACAAGCAGCTTCGTACTGCTTATCGTGCCAAAAAGACGGACAAGACTCACCGCAGAGAACTTTCAGAGCAGTATTCACAGCAGGTTAAGGAGCTTGGTAAGACTTCAGCTGCTTTAGAGGACAATTATAAGGTAAGACTGGGGTTACAACTTGTGGTACTCTTCCTCTATTTATTTGATATTTTTTTCTTTGTTGTTATTCTCCTAAATCATTCTTCTTTCTCAGTATACTAATCTCCTCTTAATCTTCCTCATTTCCTCTTTTTTTTACTTTTCCTCCTCCTCCACCTCTCCCATTCCTTCTTTTCCTCCTCACTTTCCACCTCCTCCTTCCTTCTCCTCCCAATCCTCCTTCTCCTCCTCCTTTGCCTTTGCCTTTGCCTTTGCCTTCTCCTTCTCCTTCTCCTTCTCCTTTTACTCCTCCTTCTCCTTCTCTTTCTCCTTATTCTCCTTCTCCTTTTTCTCCTTCTCTTTATTCTCCTCCTTATTCTCCTTCTCCCTCTCCTTCTCCTTCTCTCTCTCCTTCTTCTTCTTCTTCTTCTTCTTTTTCTTCTTCTCCTTCTTCTCTTTCTTCTTCTTTTTCTTCTTCTTCTTCTTCTTCTTCTTCTTCTTCTTCTCCTCCTCCTCCTCCTCCTCCTCCTCCTCCTCCTCCTCCTCCTCCTCCTCCTCCTCCTCCTCCTCCTCCTCCTCCTTTTCTTCCTCCTCCTCCTTCACCTTCTTCTTCTCCTTCTCCTCTTTCTCCTCCTCTTTTTCCTTCTCCTCCTTCTCCTTCTCCTTCTCCTTCTCATTCTCCTTCTCCTTCTCCTTCTCCTTCTCCTTCTCCTTCTCCTTCTTCTTCTTCTTCTTCTTCTTTTTCTTCTTCTTCTTCTTCTTCTTCTTCTTCTTCTTCTTCTTCTTCTTCTCCTCCTCCTCCTCCTCCTCCTCCTCCTCCTCCTCCTCCTCCTCCTCCTCCTCCTCCTCCTCCTCCTCCTCCTCCTCCTCTTCCTTCTCCTCCTCCTCCTCTTCATCCTTCTTCTTCTTCTTCTTATTCTTCTTCTTCTTCTTCTTCTTCTCCTCCTCCTCCTCTTCCTCCTCCTCCTCCTCCTCCTCCTCCTCCTCCTCCTCCTCCTCCTCCTCCTCCTCCTCCTCCTCCTCCTCCTCCTCCTCCTCTTCCTCCTTCTTCTTCTTGTCTTCTTCCTCCTCCTTCATCTTTTTCTTTTTCTCATCCTCCTTCTCCATTTCCTATTTCTCTTTCTCCTCTTGCTCATTTTCTTCCCTCCTCTTCTTTTGCTCCACATCCTCCCTACCATTCTCCTATTGTTTCTTTTCCTCCCTCCCCTTCTCCATCTGCCCTCCCCCCCCTCCCCTTCTCTTCCTCATTTTCACTCCATGTCTCCCTCTTCCTACTCTGTTTTCATGAATGTTGAATTCTTTATAAAAATATTATTGTTTTTCAGCTGATCAGAATACTTATTTTTTTAAGCTCCTTCATTTCTGGTAACATAGTGTGAATTCAGTAGATGTTTAGTTATCCCTTGCCCATTATTGTGGATAATCCTGTCTGGTTAAAAGTGTAGGTTAATAATGTGGATCCAAGCATCTGCTTAGTTTTTGAGATATTCATACATGACATGAAGCAGTCTTTTGAATTATACAGAAAGGGCTTCTAATGTATGCTATGCTGCACGGGGCATCATTCCAGTAATGTTTCCCGAGTTGGTCCCCAATAAAGGAATTAAGGCTGCTCTGATCATTCTCCTGACCAATATAGGTCCTCTAGTCTCCTAGAGGATTCTAGACCAGGTCACCCAGGCTAAATTTGATAACTGAAATACAGTATACTATATTTGAGACTTTAAGACATAGTTATAGTAAAGTAATAACAGGTGACATCATAGTGGAAGACTTATACATCAGGTGTTTTGTAATAACGACTGTTTTACAATGTACATATATTTTTTAGATGCTATAATGAATTGATATACTTTCTGTAAATAAATAGTGTTTTTGCCATATATATATTTTTTATTATTCTTTACATTGGTATTTGCATGTTGGTTATTTCTCTGTTCTCAAAGTCTTGGGAGAAAATATAATTCCAAAATAGGTAAGGATTAGCTCAGAATTTTACCAATTATTTCTCCATGCATTTTTAAGGTGGATACAGTAACCATTTCTGTGCAGAGTTGCTATATTAACAATCTTTTCTTACCACAGTGACCCCGTTTACCCTCTTATATAATGTAGAAAGACAAAAATATTATGACACCCTTGTCACTATTTACATTACTATAATTGAATCAAGAATTCAGAAATATTACTGGTGATATAATTAGAGCAAAGAAGTTTGTAAAACCTGAGAAGGACATTGTAGGTATAGATTATGACATTTGAGATTCATATCTATAAAGTCTAAACCACATTTATGTTTGGTATTTCCAAATACCGAAGTACATTGTGCTCATGATGTTTGACACAAGAATTACCACAAGCATGTAAGAATTTATGTAATTGTGATTGTTAGATGGCTGTTTGGCCATTAAAGTAGTAACCAATGGGACAGTGTTCCGAATAGATGTAGTTGGCTACTGTTTACAGCTCTTAGGACAAATTTCTGCTAGTGTGCAACACACATAAATGTTGTAGAAGTGATGAAAAATTCTTCCCATCCTTTAGTTCCCTATGAAAAAAAATTAACCACAGACTTGACTCTAGTAACCAAGGGAGCAGTTATGAATATATCAGGTTCTCCATGCATTTCAAGATCTTTGTAATTAATTAAGGAATAGGGTTGCAATTAAGGAATAGGGTTTGGCAATAATAAGAAATGGGTCCAAGTAATCCTCTTTTCCTTTTCTGCCTCTCCTTTGAAGATGATGCTGTCGACACTTGGTGAAAGCATAGGTGTCACAGTGGAGATCCTGACATCCCATGTCTTCCTCTCTCCTTGTGTTGTCCATCCGAGCCCTGACTTGAGACTGGATCTGGAGACTTGGTTTGAAGCTCAGCAAGGGAGGCTCAGGTATATTGATTGTGTTAAGATTCGTAGCATTGTCTGTTGAGAGGTATATGGTTGCATGGTGTGTATTAGTGGAAATGTGTGTATGTGGTGTTGCATATGTATTTAGTTTATGCATCTATGTGAGATTTAGTGTGGATGTGGTGTGCATATGCATATTTATGTGGTGCCAATTCATGCATAGGTATTGGTATCTTTAAATGTGAATATTTGCTATCCACATGGTGTTTGTGTGAATGTGTGTGTTAATGTGGATACGTTTGTAAATGTTTGTGTGCATGTTTGTCTTTCTGTTTAGGTGTTTGTAAGTACTTATGCCTTTTATTTACATAGACTCATTAATGGATAAAGGGAAAGAGAAAAAGAATATTTAAACTGTTATGTCTAGGAAACCTTAAGTATCGTCTAAAAGTAACAGTATGGAAAGGTCAAGGTTATTCATATTAGGACTAAATGATCATATGAAAGATGATTTTCCATGCAAAGTATTCAAGCCTTATTAGAAAATTGTCAAACAATTACTTGTGTTGAATACTTTTAAAATCTATGTTGTTATAAGTTGCTATTGTTTCACTAATATAAGGCATCTACTCTTTTCAGATGGTTACAGACACAACTTCGGAAACTGTGCTTACATAATTGGAAAATGGCAGATCTCCCAAAGACTTCCAACTTCACCATTGGACAGAGAACAAAGTCCATTCCAGGTTCCAGCACATCAGAAACATCTGTTGATTCAAATATCCAGGGAAAAAGTGATGGTAGCTCAGAAAGCAAGTCTGATTCAAGTTCCGGATACAAGACAAGGAAATCTTTAAAAAAGAACTTGTATGATCTCTCCATTTTGGATGAAACCAAGTCTGACAGTAGTTCACCTGTTCAGAAGAAAATTGGTGCTTCACCTGCAGTTTCTGCCTCAGGTGCTTCATCAGGTTTTACTTCTGTTTCTGATACAGACAGGAGAATGGCCAGGCAGGGTTCCCAAGAGGAAAATGCACAAGACTCTGGCAACACATTTGTATCATTTTCATTTGTACAATCCAAACCTTCATTCAGTCCACCCATGAAGCCATTAGCTAGTAGTTCTATGAGTCTCAGTGAGGTGGGCCGAATCCTCACTGACCAACAGAGGCAGCTCACCAGGGCAAAGTTTCACCAGTACAAAACCTTAGTCTCCAACCTCCAAAGAGACTTGGAATTCCCTTTTACATCTTCTCCAAGCATTCCTTCCTCTATGATCACCACACCTGAGAAAATCAAGGAGCTTTCTTGCTCCACCTTTGGTGACGAAGAGCATTCAGGAGACATGGAAATGGAAACGACTCTTTCCGACTCGCAGGTATCATCATCAAGAACCCTCTGTTCCCTGTCCCAAAATGAAGAGTCTGGATCTTCTAAGCACTCCAAGGAATCATTACCTGTGCTGGAGGAGATTTCACAGACATCTGGCAGTTTATCAGGAATGTCAAAGAGTCCACACTCCTGGAACAACACCTGCCTGGAAAGGAATCCCTCTACTTCGCCATCCTTACGTCCAGAGTTCCTTCAGGAAGACATGGAGAGCTTTGGCATGGAAAGAGATATTAATCAGTCAAGTGCCAGAGCCACTACCTGTGACAGCAATAGTCTACTTGACACAAGGGATGCAGCAAAAGAAAATCAAGCCTCAGGAGTGGATGTGGATAAAGATCATGACAGTATGGAGGAATTGGATGAAGAGGAGGACATCATCAGGATCTTTGTGGAAAGTGAGGTTGTTGATGATGATGATTTAGACTGATCTTTACATCATCTTCAAATGCTTCATCAACATTATGTTTGACTGAAGTCTAATGCTTAAATAACATGGAATCTATCTGTTGTGAACAGATGCTGAGAAGTATTTAAATTTATTGATTGATTATCACTTTCAGGAAATATTTCTATGGTATTTAATTTTATGGTATATTTATTGATGTTCAGAGTATATTTATTAATTTAAAGATAACAGAATTGATATGTTCTGTAATTCCTTGAGTATTATATGCATTTGCTTCTTGAAGCCATTGTTTTTTTTTATAAAGAGAATTATTGAGACCGCAGTTTAGATAATTGCGTGTTCCTTATGCACAGCATTTATATTTATTTAATGACTCTGATAAGTATTTTGTACTGCCAGTGTAATTAGTAGTACATATAGGAAGAACCTATGTTTCTTGACAATCACATTACATTCATTACCATTTGTAAAAAATACAAGAAGTACCTTATTATCTGTAGATTTTTATGTGTATGCATTTTTGTAATGGTGGAAGTTTCTTTGAAGTGTAGGTCATATTTAATTTCACTTGAATTTTTATCAGTAATCATAAATAATCTGAGAAGGACCTGAAAGCAAGAAAATCCGTCCATTTTTGCGATCCTGTCCATGCAAGTTGTGACTACAGAAACTAATTTGAAAAGCCTCACATATAAATTTTAGTTTTGTATGGATAACATATAATGAAAAGCTCATTCATTCCATTGCAGCTATGCAGGTGTATATGTAATAGTCTTGTTAGATTTAGCTCACTTGTAAGAAAATTTCCCATTTTGAGAACATGAGTATTTGATCAACAGTTACTTTTCCACAAATAATAATCATAATGAATTGATTAAAATGGTAATGTTGATTTTCAGTCAGTAATAAAGGGCATTTAATCTTTCATTAGAAAGATAGTTTTAAAATGTAAGGCTTCCATCAATTTGTGGCATCACAGGTAATGAATAACTCCGTCCAAAAAATATTTACCAGGGTACTGTGTACAACATTTTTGTAGTATTGATGTCTTAACCCGTAAAGGACATGCCATCTCATGCTGTGACACATATTTGACACATTTCCATCAATAAACACTAACACAGATGAAAAACGCAGATCAAAATCTACTTTATGAGATGTGAAACATGGCATTCATTTTCAAGCATTCAGTGGACTGTAGTTACAATCTGCTTTGTGTCCTAACCTGAGTGTCTAAATCTAGTACGCATGTTCTTTAGGTGTTAAACAGTGTGTTCTGGAGCTTCCCATGCAAGAAGTTTTCGTGTGTGATTTTATAACCTCATTATGTAGAGTTAGTGTTTATTTTTTTATTATTAGCTATTATTTTTTGTGAGAATTATCAAAGCTTGTGCTGTAGGTAGATGAGTTCTGATACTCCCAGTGATTAGATTGTGTGGTATATCACTTTACTTGAATTGTAAAAGGAAGAGATGAAGGATTGGTTGGGAATTAACCAATTGGTAAATGAAATTAATGAAGTTAAATTTTGGATAGAGATAAGCTCAATGTTCATTTATTTTGATGTATTGTGCAGCAACAATATCACAAACACAAAAGTTTTCAATAATTGTACAGTAGCTTACTTGTCCCCCAAAATCAGTCTAGTCTAGACAACAGTGATACCATCTGCATACTTCTCACTTTTGGGAGTGTTGAAATGTATGCCAGTGTTACCTTTCCAGTTATACATGTAATTTACTGTTTATAGCATTTGAAAAAAGGGCATTATGTGTTTTCTGAGTAATTATAAAGTGCCATTTTTAGGAATTAATGTCCTATAATTGCAGCATGGCACAGTAAATCTATGGAGATCAGTCACACAGGGTACTGAGAATATAAGTTTCCATAATTAGCTAATTTATTTGTAAGCAGTTTAAGAAATTAAAGAAATAGGAAAGTAGTGAAAATATAGAGTAGTCAACAAGTCAAAATTGTTAGTATTAGGAGACACCCCATTCTTTCCTCAAGAATTATGCCATATATTTTTGAATGTATGATTTTCACATTGTTTAGTATTCATTTGCTAATTCATATAAGCATTTAAAGTTTGCAGTTAATTTCAAAAGAACTAAATAATTTTGGTTTCAAGTATGAGATACTCTTTTAGCCTTCCATGAACCCAGGATTTCTGAAGTCCCAATGTGCTGTTTTATCTACTGCCAATGTGTATCAGTTTCTAGTCCATGAAATAAATATGCTTTAAAATCTGCAATTTTTACTTCCTTCATAATAAGTATAAGAAAAAGTATTATTCATTATCATCATCGTGGAGCTAATGCTGACAGGGGCGCATAACTGCATCCACCTCAAGTTCCTCATGATAGGTTAGATTGATCTGCCCAAGTCACGACTTCCCTGGTCGTCCCACAGGCCTCCTCCACCCAGGGCTGTCTCGAACAGAGACAACCTGGTGGGCAGAATCATCCTAAGGGAAGTGAGCCAGGTGGCCGTATAGCCTGAGTTGGCGATCACAGATTGTGCAGTAAATGACCTAGGTCCTGTGCCTGTCTCACGGTGCAACCGTTGGATTGACATTTGGTCCCGCCAACTGTACCCCATTATCTGGGGTACAAAAGGCATCAAGGCATGATTCCAAGATGTTGGATAATGTCCAGGTTTCACTACTGTAAAGCAAAACGCATTATCAGGGCCTTGAAGACACTTACCTTGGTCCTTCTGCACAGGTACCGGCATCTACAAATACTCTTGTTGAAAGAGTTCATGACCCCTGCTGCCAGGCCAATTCGTCTGCTGACTTCCTGGTCTGACAGCCCAGAGTTATGAACTACACTACCAAGGTATGTAAAACTCTCAGTGACTTCAGTTTCCTCGCCCCAAGCACGTACCGACTGAACAGGTTCTCCTAGCAAGTCCCCAAAGTCCTGGATATTGCTCCAGGAGACCTCTAGACCGAAGGGCTTTGCTTCATTACTAAATGCATCAAGAGCCACCATTAAGGGTTCCAAAGACTCAGATAGAATAGCAACATCAGCAAAGTCAAGGTCGGTAACCTTGATATTGCCTAGAGTTCAATATTTACTATGACTTTGAACAGTAGCTCTGCCTAGTATCCAATCCACGCGAGTGTTGAAAAGTCTTGTCTCACTCCTGAACTAACAGGAAAGGAGCTCGACAGGCCCCCACCGCACTTTCAGTACCAGTAAACAGACTTACTATTAGTCCAATAGCCCTTGTTGGGATTCCTCTCAGCTCAAGATCTCCAAAAGTGATTCCCGATGCAGCGTAT
Source organism: Penaeus vannamei (assembly GCF_042767895.1). Taxonomy (NCBI): domain Eukaryota; kingdom Metazoa; phylum Arthropoda; class Malacostraca; order Decapoda; family Penaeidae; genus Penaeus; species Penaeus vannamei. The sequence goes on along the minus strand of NC_091555.1, from coordinate 7,810,034 downwards.
CGAACGCCTTCTTGAGGTCGATGTAGGTTGCAAGCAGCCCACACCCGAACTCACGACGGCCTCTACAATGACTCGAAGCTCAAGGATGTGGTCTACTGTGGACTTACCAGGAGTGAATCCAGATTGTTCCGGCATCTGATGCCTCACAAGGTGGTCTCTGATATGTCTCAGAAGGATGTGGGCGAGAACCTTGCCTGGTATACTGAGTAGTGTGATGCCTCGGTAGTTGCTGCAGTCCCATCGGTCCCCCTTCCCCTTCCAGAAAGGGATGACCACACCCCTCAACAGGTCAGGGGGGGATGGTATCGGACCGCCAGATGGCAGCCAGGACAGCATGCAATCCCCGCGCCATGGGTTCACCACCAGCCTTTAACAGTTCAGCTAGGATGCCGCAAATACCTGCTGCTTTACCACTCTTCAGCTTGGTGATCGCCCTCCTAACTTCAGTTAGGAAGGGAGGATCCTCACTGACGGGTGGGTCCGGCCAAGGTCTATATAAGTACTATATAAGTACTTATATAGACCTTGGGTCCGGCAACGGAATCTCGGCACTACCCATATCCTAGTTAACTGTTGGTGGAATTAGAGAATATATGTTAATGGAGATGATTTGAATTTGCAAAATATGTAATATATTATGGAGATTTGACATCATTATTCCGAGTTGGATATGCTTTACAAAATGATAGAAGCCATAATAAAATTTTTAAAGCTATATAATAATGCTAGGAAGAGAGGGCAGGTGTAAATAATGCAATAATGTTTCTGAATGACATGCAACATTTTGATCTACTATTTTATCAGTTAACACAATATTCCACAGAAAAGTAAAATTATATTCAGAATTCACACGGGAATTATAAAAGAAATAAATCTTTTCTTAACTGGTAAATAATACTCGGAAATCAATAGACTCTAGGTATCAGTTATGAGTGGTTTTATGACCCCCGGCCTTGATGAACCGCGATCTTTTTACCTTGTAACAAAACAACTAACAAAAACTACAGAGTGAACCGCAGGGGAGGTAGGTGTTGTAATATTACGTCATACGTAAATAGACTTGATTATAGTTACGAATGAGTAAAGAACAAAACATTACATTTTTTCGCTGCATATCTTTTATGACTTGCTAAGACATTGTGATAACGCCTTCTCCCGCATTTTTTATGATCATACAAGAATGAGATAAACTTATGGCATTCTCATAAAATCAAAGGATCACTTAGATTTGTGTTGAAAGTAAAAACAATATTAATTGCAAAACATTTCTATCAATAATAATAATTATAACAATACAATGTGTGTGTGTGTGTGTTTGTGTGTGTGTGTGTGTGTGTGTGTGTGTGTGTGTGTGTGTGTGTGTGTGTGTGTGTGTGTGTGTGTGTGTGTGTGTGTGTGTGTGTGTGTGTGTGTGTGTGTGTGTGTGTGTGTGTGTGTGTGTGTGTGTGTGTGTGTGTGTGTGTGTGTGTGTGTGTGTGTGTGTGTGTGTGTGTACAGCCACAGAAAATCTGCATTATCTGCCATACGAAATGGATTTCAAAGTATAATTTTCTTGCAAATATCTTTTTCACCATCAACACCTTATTAGTCAGTTTTCCCTCCAAAATTTCCACGCAACTAAAGTCATACAAAATACACAAAAAGGAAAATATAGTACAAAATAAATTATAAAATAAAATAAATAAATACACGAATATAAAGTAACCATGCCTTATCAAATACTCTTCGAATACTACTTTATTTTGTCTTTAGGCCTACAATGCCCGACTTCACAATACAAAACTGATTGTGCCTGAATGGAGATAAAATGACCTAACGTAACTGATATGAAACTCGTCGTGTTTTACCAAAAATAGAAAAAGAAAGAAAAACAATCCACAACCACATAGTATTTTTTGCTGATAGTATGCGCGTCACAAGAAGAAAAAGAAAAAGAAAAATATTAATGGATTTTTACTACTTTATTTTTGCAAATGTAACATGTCCAAGGGAAAAAAATCATTTTTTTTCACAATTCAAGCTGGTGTAAATTCGACAAATATTTCCTCTCGCATTAAGCAAACATAAAAAAGGAAAATAAATACTAATCCTAGCATACTATTTTAAGCATATGA
>NC_091555.1:7782920-7802920 GCF_042767895.1 Penaeus vannamei | reverse complement strand
CCATACCACGCCCCCACTCACTACCTCCTCTCCCATACCGCCCCTCCGTCCCTTTCCCACCCATATCCCCCTCCTTACCTCCTCACCCACACCTCCCCCCCTCCCTACCTCCTCACCCACACCTCTCCCCTTCCCTATCCTTCGCCCATCCTCTCCCCCACCCCTCCACCCCCTACCCCCACCCCGCGCACACCGTTAGCGTAAAGTGTCGACTTTCCCGCCAATTTATTTGCCGCCTCCGTGTTGACGTCTTCCGGCCGGCCATCGCTCACGTCTCCCAAGGTGGCCGTAATTGTGATTAAGCAAAAGGAAATAAGAAACAGCTTGGTTTAAAAAAAGGAAAAGAGAAAGAGAGAGAGGGGAAAAAAAACGTGTGTCTGTGGTCACAGTCTGGTTATGAGAAAGAAAGAAAACGATGTAGAAAAGCGAGGGAAAGAAAAAGGGTAGTAGTAAAAAAAAAAAAAAAGACGACTTCTTTCCGCAATCCTTTGTGTGATTTCTTTGTCTTTGATTTGACCAAGAGGAAGTTGGTCTACTAATTACGACCCATTTCCAGGAGGCAGAAACAAGTCTTTGTGCCGAGGTTCCATAATGGACAATCTACCTGAAGCACCCGTGGTTTTCTGCCTCGGTTGCCAGTGGTACATCGGGTCCCTCTTGCCGCCATTTTCGGGCGCCTTCGAGATTTATAATTATGATTATGATTATAATTATCTAGAGAGAGGAAGGGGAGGGAGAGAGGGAGAGAGGTGAGAGGGAGGGTGAGAGATGGAAGGGAGAGAGGGAGGGTGAGAGATGGAGAGGAGGAGGGAAGGGAAAATTGAGGAGGATGGGGAGGAGAGAGAGGAAGAGAGAGGGAAGAGAGAGGGGAGGGAGAGAGGGAAGAGAGAGGAGTGAGGAGAGGGGAGATATAGGGTTGAGAGAGGGGGGATATAGGGTGAGAGAGGGGAAAGAGAGGGTGAGAATGGGGAGAGAGAGGATGAGATAGTGGAGAGAGAGTGAGAGAGGAGAGAGAGATGAGAGAGGGGGAGAGAGAGAGGGTTGAGAGAGGGGAGAGAGAGAGGACAGATAGAGAGAGGGGAGAGAGAGGATGAGAGAGGGGAGAGAGAGTGAGGGGAGAGGTGAGGGAGAGAGAGGGTGAGGGTGAGAGAGGGAGAGAGAGAAGGAGAGAGAGAGAATAGAGAGAGAGGATAGAGAGAGAGGAGAGAGAGAGGAGAGAGAGAGGAGAGAGAGAGAGGAGAGAGAGAGAGAGAAGAGAGAGAGAGAGAGAGGAGAAGAGAGGAGAGAGAGAGAGGAGAGAGAGAGGAGAGAAGGAGAGAGAGAGAGAGAGAGAGAGAGGAGAGAGAGAGAGAGAGAGAGAGAGAGAGAGAGAGAGAGAGAGAGCAGAGAGAGAGAGAGAGAGAGAGAGAGAGAGAGAGAGAGAGAGAGAGAGAGGGGGAGGGGGGGTGAGAGAAAGAGAGAGAGGAAGGGAGAGTGGAGAGAGAGGAGGAGGTAAAGGGATAGAAATAGAGGTAGGGGAGAAAGAGAGGCAAAGGGAGAGATAGATAGATAGATAGATAGATAGATAGATAGAGAGAGAGAGAGAGAGAGAGAGAGAGAGAGAGAGAGAGAGAGAGAGAGAGAGAGAGAGAGAGAGAGAGAGGGAGGTGGAGAGAAAGACGGAAAGAGAGGAAGGGAGAGTGAGAGAGAGGAGGGACGTAAAGGGAGTAGAGAAATAGAGGTAGGGGAGAAGAGAGATAAAGGAGAGATAGATAGATAGATAGACAAATAGATGAGATAGAGAGAGAGAATGAAAGAGAGAGAGAGAGAGAGAGAGAGAGAGAGAGAGAGAGAGAGAGAGAGAGAGAGAGAATAATTTCTGGTGTAGTAGTCATAGTTAGACTTTCTTGTTTTTTCCACGGTGGGTAAACTGAAGAATATATCAAAAGTTGTTTTAAAGAAAAAGAAAGAAAGAAAAACGAAACAAGGAGGATGTAGAGAGTTAAAAAGAACAATAAGGATACACAAGAATATAAATGACTTAATGGCGCCTTCCATTTCCGTTTCCATAACTTCACCAATCAACTTTATCACAAAATCTCTTTTTCTCTCACATTCGAAGTTCAGACACACTATTATTCATGCAGTAAATCTGATTTAACAATTTCTCCAGATTTGCAGCTTCCTTTGTATGGAGATAATCCTCTTTTTATATAGATATTGATCAGTGTTCGTATCTTTCCGCTGATTATTGGCTATTTCCTTTATTTTCCATTGAACCGATTTCCTGGAGCGTTCACTTCCTTGACGGTTTTGCATTCGAGTCCAAAAGTTCTGTTTGTTTTCCTCCTCATTTCCTCATTTCATTTTCATGTCGAATTTGCGTGAAATATCCATGCGGTTTTCTTAACTTTCATTCTTCTTCCTCTATACTATAAGAATTTGTGGGGGATTATCATATCAAGATCTGATCAGAATATTCCATTCATAAAATGATACATCGAATCGCACCATTTATGAAAATATCAGACTACTCCATTCATAAAATACTACTACATGAGAATACCCCATTTATAGAATAATACATAATAATCCTCCATTCATAAAATAATACACTAAGATACACCATAGATACACAGCCCTATATCAAAAACACTCATAAACAGCTACATCCACATAGACACCCCTCATAAAATCGTGTATCACTATACTTCATTCATAAAACAACACAATACAGTATCCACAACATACTACACAACCCGACACCATCCACAACAGGCGCGCCCAGTCCACTCTTCACATTATGTACAGCCTCTTCTGCGTTGATGCTTTGGAAGGTAAACATAAGCGCATTCCAGATCGCAACATTGGATTCTTATTGTCAGCAACTTGCATCATATTGCAGAAGGAAATGGATTTCTTTCTCTCTCTTTTTCGATACTAAAAATATAGCTTATATTTAAATCATATTTTATATTATAAAAAAGATAGCTTCTCTAGATATAATTGTTGTTTATGACAGTTATTTTAATTTCCCTGTCTGTCCGTCTTTCTTCCTCTGTCTAAATTCACACATTGCAGCAAGATTTCTTATTTATTTTCATTTTCAAAAATCCATTCGAATCCTTTATTTCGAAGATTTCGAAGATTTTTGACATTTTCAACTTGAAGAACGTTATCCCAGATTTCTAAAAATATCAATAAATTTAAAACTGACTTGGGCGACTTCTAAAATGCTTTGCTGTGAATTGGTGGCGATAATGACGATGATTGTGATGATGTTGGTGATGATGACGATGACAATTTTGATGATGGTGGTAATGATGGCGATGGACATGCTGCTACTCTTGATAACAATGAGGGTGTGATGATGATGATAATGAAGACATTGTTTTTTTTTTTCTTTTTTTTTATTTATTTTTTATTTTTTTTTTTTCGAGAGAGAGAGAGAGAGAGAGAGAGAGAGAGAGAGAGAGAGAGAGAGAGAGAGAGAGAGAGAGAGAGAGAGAGAGAGAGAGAGAGAGAGAGAGATAAGAGAGAGGAGAGAGAGAGAGAGAGAGAGAGATTTAAACAAAGATATGATTAAAAAATATATGCTATAGGAAAAAAATCAAACTATGATAAAACAATGCTATACAAAATAACTAAAATAAAAAACAATGTTATGAAATAAAACCAGTAAAAAAAAACCGTACCATATCCACCCGTCGAAAACAAGCACTTCATTTTCTCTAAACTCCACGTACAATATCGAAAATAACAAAGGACTGAAGTGACACGTAAAATCTTTCCAAAATAATTACAAAAAAAGTATATTGTGTGACACTGAGCAACCCCGTGGGAGGAGAATCGTTCCGTAACAGTTATTATTCCAGTGCGCGGGGTTTTACCTTTTATTCTTATTTTTCTGCTTGGTGTGTATTTTTTTCTTTAAATATGGATGTGCCTGTTTATCTGAGCGTCCCCGTGTGTGCGTTTGTATGTCTGTCTGTCTTCATTTTTGTGTGGGTGTCTTCTTTTTTTTATTTTTGATTTTTGTGGAGCATCGCATCGGCAGCAGAACCTGTCTTTGTACAATGCTTCCGTGATCTTAATTGTATCACTTGTCATAATTATGTTAGCGGTCTTCTCATGTACTAGCTTTTCCGGTTTCCCTTTATGTGCGTGCGTACAAACACACAGACACACACACACAGAAACACACACACGCACACAGAAACACACACATGCACACAGAGAACACACACATACACACAAGTTACTTAGGAAATGATATTCGTAACGAAATCTCTCTCTCTCTCTCTCTCACACACACACACACACACACGTACTTACGTGAGTACACACCTAAAGCTGACAGTAATAACAACACAACAGCAGCAACAATAACAACACGAGAAAAGGAAATCATCCCCCTCCTTCGCCGCCGCCGTCGCCCACTCGCTCTGCCACTACAAGGTCTTCCATTACCTACACTGAAGGAGTTCGCGGCCCGCTGTGTGAGGCTGCCATCGCGGGTTCCTGGGTCGCCGCTCTCGCTCTCCAAGAAGCACAGGGGGATGAGAATCCAGAGAGGCGAAGAGAACGAGAGACGAAGAGAACGAGAGAGATGAAAGAGAGATGAGAGATGAAAGAGAGATGAGAGATGAAAGAGAGATGAGAGACGAGGGATGAAAGAGAGATGAGAGATGAGAGATGAAAGAGAGATGAGAGATGAGAGATGAAAGAGAGATGAGAGATGAGAGATGAAAGAGAGATGAGAGATGAAAGAGAGATGAGAGATGAAAGAGTGATGAGAGATGAGAAATGAAAGAGAGATGAGAGATGAGAGATGAACACGAGATTCAGTCGTGAGATCATTTTCTACTATCCTTGCTCGGCCGTGAAGCGCGCTTGTTGTCGCTTTCTGCTTCTCCGCTTCTCTGTCTGTCTATTTCATTCTGCTTAATCTCTCTATATGTCTCTCTGTCTCTGACTCTGTCTCTCTGTCTGTCTCTCTCTCTCTCTCTCTCTCTCTCTCTCTCTCTCTCTCTCTCTCTCTCTCTCTCTCTCTCTCTCTCTCTCTCTCTCTCTCCCTCTCTCTCGGGAGCTGTCTGTCTGTCTTTCTCTCTCTATCTCAGTCTAGTGTCTTGATGTCATTCTCTCCCCTCTTTCTTTCTCTCTCTCTCTCTCTCTCTCTCTCTCTCTCTCTCTCTCTCTCTCTCTCTCTCTCTCTCTCTCTCTCTCTCTCTCTCTCTCTCCCTCTCTCTCTCTCTCTTTCTCTCTCTCTCTTCTCAGCGCAGGGGATGAGAAAGGATGGGATGGAAGGGATAATTAGAGGTTTAGCAAGACTGAAGAGAGGTGGAAGGGGTTCTGGCGAGAGAGAGAAAAAAAAACAGAGAGAGAGAAAAAAAAAAAACACGAAAGAGAGAGAGAGAAAGCGAAAGAGAGAGAAAAAAAGCGAAAGAGAAAGAAAGAGAAGAGAAAGAGAAAGAAACAGGAAGAACCTCACTACCAAACAACACAAACCCAAAAAGCTCAACGCAAGCTCAACCGTACTATGGTTCCCTCCCTCCCCCCCCTCCTCTCGCCATCCCTCCTTTTCCCTCCTTCCTTCTACCTCCCTCCCTCCTTTTCCCTGCTTCTACCTCCCTCCCTTTCACCCTTCCCCCTCCCCTCCCTTCCTCCCTCCTTTTCACCCCTTCCCCTCCCCTCTCCCTCACTCCCTTTCACCCCTTCCCCCTCCCCCTCCCTCTCCCTCCCTTTCACCCTTCCCCTCCTCCTCCTCCCTCACCCCTTTCACCCTTCCCCCTCCCCTCACCTCCCCTCCCTCCCTCTCCTGCCCCCTTCCCCCTCCCCCCCTCCCCTCCCTCCCTTTCACCCTTCCCCCTTCCCTCCCTCACTCCCTTTCACCTCCCCTTTCTCCTCACCCCCTCCCCCTCCCCTCCCTCCCTTTCACCCCTTCCCCTCCCTCCCTTTCACCCTTTCACCCCCTCCTCACTCCCTTGCACCCCCTCCCCTCCCCTCCCTCTCACCCTTCCCCCTCCCCCTCCCTCCCTCCCTCCCTTTCACCCTTCCCTCCCTCCCCTCCCTTACTCCCTTTCACCCTTCTCCCCCTCCCTCTCTCCCCTTTCACCCCTCCCCTCCTCCCTTTCACCCTTCCCCCTCCCCTCCCTCCCCCTCCCTCTCACCCTTCCCCCTCCCCTCCCTCACTCCCTTTCACCCTTCCCCTCCCTCTCCCACTCCCTCCACTCCCTTTCACCCCCTCCTCTCCCTCACTCCCTTTCACCCTCCTCCCCTCCCTCCCTCTCTACCCTTCCCCTTCCCCTCCCCTCCCCCTCCCTCCCTCCTCCCTCTCACCCTTCCCCCTCCCCCTCCCTCCCATCGTGCAAAAGTTCTCACCCGGGTAATTATAAGAAACTGTGCAAAAGTATCTCAGTTTCCGGCTATCATCGCGAATCATGTTCCTGCACCGCGACTGTTAGCCATTTCGAGCTTTATTTCTATCTTTATTATTTTTTATTTATCTATTTATTAATTTCTTTAAAAATCTTTTCTTTATTGTTACCCGTTTCCAGCTTTATTTCTATCTTTATTATTTTTTTATTTATCTATTTATTCATTTATTTTAAAATCTTTTCTTTATTCGTTGGGGATTTGTCTTTTCATTCGATCTCCTGTTTTTTTTTATTTTTTTATTGGGCCTTCTCTGTCATTCTTTTTTTTCTTTTCGCAAATCTTGCTACTTTTTCACTGGGTTTTGTCTTCCTTTTATTCTTGTTTTATCTTTCATCTTTATCTAGTCTTTCCTTTCTTTGCGTCTTTCTCTTCGTCAGTCTTGTCTCTCCTTCTCTCGTTTATTCACACTTTTCAGTTATTCTTGTTTTTTAAAATGTATTTTCAGTCAGTTTTGCTTTTCTTTCGTTTTTCTTTTAGTCTTGTTTTTCTTTCCTTTCCCTTCCTTTCCTTTGTCTTTCTTTCGTTCGAATCTCTTCTTCTTTTAGCTTATTTTTTCTTCTTTTAGTTTAGTTTTTTCTTTATTCTGAATCTTGTATTTCTTTCTCTCGGTTTTGTATTTCTTTCATTCTCTCGCTAGCTTTTGTATTTCTTCCATTCGGCATATTATTTCTTCCTCTGGGTCTTATCATTCTTTTATTCACATTTTACTGTCTCTTCTTCTCTCCTGTCTCCTCGTTCTTTCATCTGGTTTTATTTTCTTTATCTAATTATTTCTATTGTCTTGTCTTTTATTCGATTTTGCCTTTACTTTCTTCGGTTCCGCTTTTTTTCATTGTGTTTTGAAGAAGATGAAAAGGAAGAGGAAGAGGAGGAAGAAGGGGAAGGAGGAGGAGGAAAAGGAGGAATAATAATAATAATTCTTTTATATTTCCTTCATTAAGTCTTCCTTCATTCAAGCTTTTATTTTTTTTCCCATTGGATTATCCATTTATTTCATTCGGTCTTGTACTTTTTCATTTGGTCATTTTTCTTTTATCAGCTCTTGTATTTCTTTCCTCCATTCTTCTTTTATTTAATCTCCTTCTTTCCTTTGTTCTTCCTTTTCTTCCACTGGGTCTCCTCTTTCTTTAAATGTGTCTTGTCTTCCTCTCATTCTCTCGACGATGTGAAAAGGCAGAGGTGGAAAAAATATTGGTTTGAATATAAGAGAAAAATAAAGAGGAAGAGAGATATATAGACAAATAGATGCATGGAGAGAGAAAACGATAAATAGTGAGAGACATTTAGACAGATAGATGCATGGAGAGAGAAAACGATAGTTGAAACCATTAAGCAGAACAGACAGTGAAAAAAGGAAGGACGAAAGAAAGAAAGAAACACAGACAATACAAAAATGAATAAACATTGACCAGGATTCGTTTCCCAAATTCATTCAACTTGGATATTATTTAGACTTCGAACAGCCAGTCAAGTTGCGCATCACACTCACCTGGCTACATCTTGGACACTATTTTTTCTCTGTCATTGTGTGTGAGTGTCTCGCTCTCATTCTCTCTCTTTCTCTCTCTCTCTCCTTCTTTCCTCCCCCCCCCCTCTCTCTCTCTCTCTCTCTCTCCTCCCTCTCCCCTTCTCTCTCCCTCTCCTTCTCTCCTCACCTACCTACCTCTCTCTCTCTCTCTCTCTCTCTCTTTCTCTCTCTCTCTCTCTCTCTCTCTCTCTCTCTTTCACACGCATCCACCAAGACTTCGCCCATAGTCGTTCCTGATTACTGAGAAGAGGCTTGGAAACACATAGTGATAGTTGCGGCCTCTTTCATTTAACGCCTTTGTGAAAAAAAACACAAAAATGACGTGGGTGCTACTTTGGCCCCAGCGAAAAAAAAATTCAAACGTTACTTAAGAAATGATTATTCGTAACTAAATTTCACACACATACACACACACACACATGCACACACGCACATGCATGCAAACAGATATAGGTATGCAACTCGGTGAATGATGCATGCATACGTATACCTAAATGGTTCCTTCCTCTCTCTCTCTGTCTCTCTCTGCCTCTTTCGTTCTCTCTCTCTCTCTCTGTCTCTGTCTCTTTCTTTCTCTCTCTCTCTCTTCCTTTCTTGCTTTCTCACCAACCATAATATACCTCTTCATGGGTAATCCTCTGTATAAAAAAATAATCCCTTTTACATACCCTTTTCCCCGGTTATTAAAACTCTTTTGCGTCCCGTATGTAGTTCTAAAAAGATTTTCTGGATTCTGTCCATGAATCCCTAAATTTTTTATTTTTTGTTTATTAATTTTCCCTTTTTTAGTACCTTCTCGTATTCTCTCTTTCGTATCATGTATTCACGAGACGTATTAATCTACAGCTCTGAATAACTAGGTTGTTGAACTGTTATATATAGAGAGTTCATCATAATAATAACACCTATTTTGAATTAAAAACTAGGTCACCCATAACAACAAGAAAATAAAACAAATTGGTTAACCGTTTCGTAATTAATATTAAAAAAAGACATGTCCTTAATCCTTGGACGTTGGGACGCGACCAACAAACAAACAATGAAAACAATAAGCAATGAAAAAAAAGAAGAAAAAGAAGAAAAAGAAGAATATGCTCTTTTGTTTGTTGCTTAATCCTCTTCGAACAGCTGATTTTTCGTGTCTTTTTATTTCAGTAAATAGCATAATGTAAGATACAATGAAATAGGATATAATATATATGATATGATCTTTTCTCTACCTGTTATGAATAGATATCAGGACGTGGAGGAGGAGGAGGAGGAAGAAGAGGAGAAGGAAGGAAAGGAGGGGGAGGAAGAAGGGGAGGAGGAGGATTAGGAGGAAGAAGGAAAGGAGGAGGAGGAAGGGGAGGAGGAGGAGGAAGGAGAGGGGGAGGATTAGGAGGAAGGGAGGAGGAGGAAGGGAAAGAAGAAGGGGAAGAGGAGGAGGAGAAAGGGGAGGAAGAGGAAGAAGGAGAAAAGGAGAAGGAGAAGGAGTAAGGGGAGGAGGAAGAGGGAGAGGAGGAAGGGGAGGAGGAAGATGATGAAGAGGAGAAAGGGAATGAGGAGGAGGAGCAGCAGGAGGAGGAGGAGGAGGGGGATAACAAAAAGAAGATGAAAAGGAAGAGTAAGAAGAAGAAGAAGGAGAAGGAGGAGGAATAATAATAATAACAATAATAATAATAATGATAACAATAGTAATATTAATAAGAATAATAATGATAATAGTAATAATGATAATAACCAAAATGCGACGACGAGCATGATGGCGAAGAAAAAGAAAAAGAAGATAACGACCGATAAAAAAAAAAAAAAAAAAAAAATGCACATGAAAAATAAACAAATAATTTTATGACATTATTATTTCTTTTTGCGAAGGGAAATCTACATTTTCAAAATAATTCAATTAAGGATTATTATTTTTTCAAGTCTAATTGAAGCTGAGAGAAAACGAGAAAGAGATAAAATGAGGTCAGCTATGAAAAGGCGAAATAGGAAGAAAAAAAGAAAGGAAGGAAAAATGGCAAAGAAAAAATAAACTGAGAGAGAGAGAGAGAGAGAGAGAGAGAGAAAGAGCGAGAGAGAGAGAGAGAGAGAGAGAGAGAGAGAGAGAGAGAGAGAGAGAGAGAGAGAGAGAGAGATAGATAGATAGATAGAAAGATAGATAGATAGAGAGAGAGAGAGAGAGAGAGAGAGAAGGAGCGGATAGAGAGAGAGATGAATTAGAAAGAAGAAAAAGAGAAAGAGGAGATAAACAGAAACAGAAAGAGAAAAAGCGAATGAGAGAAATAAAGAAAACCGAAATAGAAACAGAGATAAAGAAATAAAGAGAAAGAGAGAGAGAGAGAGAGAGAGAGAGAGAGAGAGAGAGAGAGAGAGAGAGAGAGAGAGAGAGAGAGAAAGAGAAAGAGACTGAGAGACAGAAAAAAAAAAACATGAGAATGAAAAGCAGCAAAGAGAGATCCCGGGATGAGATCAGAGTTACGTCCTCTCTTGCCGTGACGCAAGTGGATTCATCGGCATGGAGACCTCCCCTACCTCCCCCCCCCCCCCTCCCCCTACCCCCCTCCCCATTCGTCAGCCTTCCTCCTACCTCCTCCCCTTCCCCTTCCTCTGTCCTTCCTCATCTCCGCCCTTATTTTTACTCCTCTGCTCCCCAACCCTCTTATTTTTCCCCTCTTCCTTTCCCCCTCATGTCTACCTCCCCTCTCCTTACCCCATCCTCTTACCTCCCCCCTTTCCCTCCCCGATCTCCAATCTCCCCCCTACCCCTTCCCATACTCCCCCCTTCCCCCCATCCTCCAACCTCTCCCCCTCACCTCCTCATCCTCCTAACTCCCCCCCTATCCCTCCCCCATCCTCCAACCTTCCTCCCATACTCCCCCCATCCTCCAACCTCCCCCCCCCCTATCCCTCCCCCATCTTCCCTCCTTTCCCTCCCCCTCATCCTCCAACCTCCCCCTTTCCCCTCCCCCTCCTTCCATCCCCCTCATCGTTCATCCTCCCCCTCCCCCCCTTCTCCCTCATCCCCCAACCTCCCCATCCTCCAGTCTCCCCCCTTCCCCACTCCCCCTACCGCCTCATCCTCCAACCGTCCTCCACCCCACTCCCCCCTACCCTTCCCCCCCTATCCCTCCCCATCCTTCAACCTCCCCCCCCCTATCCCTCGCCAATCTCCAACCTTCCCCCCATCCTCCCTCCTTTCTCTCCCCCCTATCCCTCTCCCATCCTTCAACCTCCCCCCCTATCCCCCTCATCCTTCAACCTCCAACCCCACCCCTATCCCTCCCCCTCATCCTTCAACCTCCCTCCCCACCCCCCCTACCCCCTCATCCCTCTCCAATCCTCCAACCTCCCCCCTATCCCCCATTCCCTCCCCCATCCTCCAACCCCCCAATCTCCAAGCTCCCCCCATCCTCCCTCCTTTCTCTCCCCCCTCCCCCCCCCCCTCATCCTCCCCCATTCTACTGACCGTACTAGAATATCTATCCAGGTCAAGGGACGTCCCACACCCTTGTGAATTCTTCCTGAGGAGGACGACGGCGACGCGACTCCTCGTGGCCCCTCCTCTTCCCTTTCCTTCCTCGCCTTTCTCTCTCTCTCTTCTTTCTTTTCGGTTGTGTTTTGTTCTCTTTCTCTCTCTCTCATCTTCTTCCTTTTTGGTTGTCTTTTGTTCTCTCTCTGTTTCTCTTCTTCTTCATTTTTGGTTGTCTTTTGTTCTCTCTCTCTCTTTCTTGTTCTTCCTTTTTGGTTGTCTTTTGTTCTTTCTCTCTCTCTTCTTTCTTTTCGGTAGTCTTTTGTTCTTTCTCCCTCTTTCTTGTTCTTCCTTTTAGGTTGTGTTTTGTTGTCTCTCTCTCTTTTCTTCTTCTTTCTTTTCGAGTGTTTTTTGTTCTCTGTCTCTCTCTCTCTCTTCTTTTCTTCATTTTTGGTTGTCTTTTGCTCTCTCTTTCTCTCTCTTCTTCTTTCTTTTCGGGTATCTTTTGTTCTCTCTCTCTCTTCTTCTTGTTCTTCATTTTCGGTTGTGTTTTGCTCTCTCTCTCTCTCTTCTTTTTCTTCATTTTCGGTTGTCTTTTGTTTTCTCTCTCTCTCTCTTCTTCTTCCTTTTTGGTAGTCTTTTGTTTTCTCTCACTCTCTCTCTCTTCATTTTCGTTTGCCTTCCTCGTCTTTTTTCTCTCTCCTTCTCTTTTTCTTTCCTTCCTCACCTATTTTCTCCTTTCCTTCTCTTCTTTTCGCTCTCCTTTATTCATCTCTGCCTTCCTCGTCTTCCCCTGTCTTTGCATTTTCTCTGTCTTTCTTCTGTTTCGTTTGTCTTCCTTTTGAATACGTCTTCGGAATCTCTCTCTTTCTTCTTCTGCCTTGACCTCGTTTGCCGTATTTTGTCTTTTTCTTTTTTCCTTTTCCTTCATCCTCCTCCTTTGCCTTCCTTGCTTTCTTTGCCATTCTCTTTCCTTATTCTTTGTATTTCCGTTCTTTGCTGTCTTTCTCTGTTCTCTTTTCCCTTCCCATATTCTCTGGCTTCCATACCCAATCTTTCTCCTTTGCCTTCTTAAACTTTCTATATTTCCTTTGTCCTTGGCTCCTTTTGTTTCTTCTCTCTCTCTCTCTTTTCTTTAATAACGCTCTTTATTTTTTATTCTGTTTTTCATTCATTTTTCATTCTTTCTGTCTTTATTATCGTCTTTCCTTTCTATTTCCTTCCGTTGAGTTTTCTTTCTTTCTCTCTTCCCATTCTTGTCTTCTGCCTTTCCTCTTTCTTATTTTTCTCCTTCTCGTGTTATGTTTTTGGTCCTTGTTCTTTTCCCTTTCTTTTCTATCTTTTGCTTTGTCCTATTCTGCCTTTTATCTTTCGCCCAGTTTCTTCTCTTTCTCTCTCGTGACACTCTCTTAATCATTGTTTGTAGTTCTCTTTCTTCTTCTTCTCTGTTACCTTTGTCTACCTTTACATCTCTCTTCTATCCTCTCGCTTTCTCCACCTTTTATCTCTCGCCTTATCTCTGAACTTTCTCTTTCTCTCCCTCATGACAACTACACGCTGCTCTTGCCTCCTTGCTTCTTCTACCACTTATCTCCTACATTGTCTCTTATCTCCTCTCTCTCTCTCTTTCTCCCCTCTCCCTCTCTCTTTCTCAATATACCTATTTCAGTTTCTCTATACACCTCTCTCTCTCTTTCTCCCATCCCCCTTTTCTTTTCTCAGTATACCTATATCTATCTATCCATAAACCTCTCTCTCTCTTTCTCCTTCCCTCTCTCACTTCTCCCCTCCTTCCTCCATCCCCTTCCCACACTTCTTCCCTCCTTCCTCCACCCCCACCCTCGCTTCTCCCCTCCTTCCTCCACCCCCCACCCTCAGCATCCTTTCTCCCAATGACATAATTCTCGCATATAACTTTCCACGCGAAGGTCGGGTCTTGCAGCAGAATTAGAGTAATGGACACGTAGCTGAAGCGACCAGTCTGCGGCATTCCATCAATCGCCTCGGCTGATAATGAAGGAGCAATGACAAGCGGCGCGTTCCGTTTGGCTTTTCATTCCTCTTTTAAATTTCGCGCCTTTCCGTTTGGCGGGTCTTCGAGGGTCGCTGTCTGTTTGTTTGCTTGTTTGTCGTAGTTGTTTTGGTTTTCGTTTTTTTTTTGCTGGATATTATTGATTTTTTCCCTTAAAGAGGTGTATCTGAAATCAGTCATGAGGCATGAAAAGCACATAGCTGCATATCTGAGACAGAAAGATAGATAGATAGATAGATAGATAGATAGAGAGAGAGAGAGAGAGAGAGAGAGAGAGAGAGAGAGAGAAAGAGAGAAAGAAAGAAAATAGAGAAAGAGAGAGAGATAGAGAGAGAGCACGAGCGCCTAATGACCAAAAATAATCGTTCTCTATGACGCTCGCAATCATGAGATGGTCACCGATGGCCGAAGCCTTTATTTGATTCCTCGCAAGGCCTGAGTCGACTCCCATTTACATAATAAATTCCCAACAAATTACAAAAGCGATACAGTTCGCCGCTAATCTACAGATAGCTTCCACTATCACTTTGGCAATAGTTCACTGGGCCATTCAGAACCGGCATGTGGCTTTGTGTGTTGTTGTTTTACTTGTATTAAGGTTATATGTACGTATCGCCTCGAACGCGCCTCGAACCTGACAATGAAATTATGAATGGAGGAAAGTTGCGAGTCTTTATGAATGAATTGGGCGAAAGGGGGCGCAAGGTTCCCGCAGAGCTGGGATTCGAACTGGGTCGTGCGCCCGGTAGTTTGGTATTTCATTTCTTTTTGTATGGAAGTGAAGCTGAGATATAAAGTTTTTTCTTACTCAAAGAAATATAACTTCGACAGGAAATAACCCCCTATGAGGTGCCTGTAATCACGTCCTTTTATACATATACACACACACATATGCGTATGTACATATTATATATATATATATATATATATATATATGTATATATATATATATATATATATATATATATATATATGTGTGTGTGTGTGTGTGTGTGTGTGTGTGTGTGTGTGTGTGTGTGTGTGTGTGTGTATGTGCGTACATGTACATGTATATGTATGTTTATATCTATATACATATTTATATATATATTGCATATATGTATATATATGTATATATGTATTATAACACACACACACACACACACACACACACACACACACACACACACATATATATATATATATATATATGTATATATACATATGTATATACATATATATATATATATATACATATATATATATATATATATATATATATATATATATATAAACACATATATACAGATGTAAAATCCCTCACCCTTGAAAAAGATGAAAAAGTAAACATTTAAACCATCTCATTCTCTCTCTTTATATATACACACATATATATATATATATGAATATATACATATATCTATTGACACACTTATACAAATACACACATGTATATATATATACATATATATATACACATAGATATATATACATATAGATATAGATATGTACACACACACATATATATGCAATTTATCACTATAACATAAGCAAAAGCATGCCGTGAGGCGGCCACTCTCCTTCCCCAGACGCCCCGCAAAGCGCCAACATGACACCCACTGAAACACTTACGAACATTAAGTCAATAAAGGCTCAAAGTCCCATGCGATTCCTCTCCCCACCCTCCCCCTCCCCCTCCCTCTCCCCCTATCTGCATTATCCGCTGTTCGATATCTTTTATCTTATCTACGCGTTTAATCAAGTCTTGTGAGGTCGATGTCAGAGTTAACTTATCAGCACCGTGTTTAATGAACCATTATCTATGTGACATGTAACGCTGAGCGATTTTGAAATAATGCCTGTGATAATGATTATGATGGCAGTAATAACACTATGGACAAAATATTGTGATAATAATAAAATGTTTTCGGATGATTTTCCGTGCAATGAAGGGTGAATTCTAGAGAACATAATTTACTGAGACACAAGTAAAAGAGAGGTCATGGGCACGAGTTGGTCAAATTTGCTGACATAATTCCTTCGTTATATCTGTTTTTGTATACTAATCCATGGTAGTATGACGTATACAACGATTGTAATGCTTTTACAGGTAACATGCACATAAAGAGTACCGCAAATTACCTACAATTACCACAGAACTAGAGATCAGAAGAAAAGTTCGCTAACTGAAGGTACGGGGTGTCGCTGTCGGTCCCGATTTGTCGTTTTCGAGCTCGTCGGATTGAGCCTGTCGGGTAAAACTCATTTGGAAATTCGGTTAATCAAACAAATACGAGTAAAGAATGATTCCTTATCCACACTAGCGTCCGAGCTGGTTCAGGGCACTCAAGTCACTCGAATCGGCGTCGCAATAGAATTCGGAGCTTCGAAGCAGGCGGAACTGAAGCAGGGAATCGTCGCACAGTTACGACGCGTGACCAAAATATGAAGTTATATTATAAGGTCAGCTTCTCCCTACAAGAGGCTGATTTCCTGTGAACTACAAATTCACCACTGTAGTGTGATTCTTTTTTATTACATCTAGTGTTTTCCCCCAAAATATGTCCGTTTTTCGTGAAACTGGTGGCCGATTCGAACAAATTCCTGCGCGGACGGGTATGACTTTGCTGTTTTACTTGAAGGAAATGATGCTAATTACATCTGAAGAAATACTGTGTTCGTGGAGGCTCGAGGGTCACGCATACAGACCAAGAAAAAGAATCCATATCTCTGTAAAAACGAAAACAACAGAAAGGTGGTGGTTTTGGAAGTAGAAATATTCGTAGTGATAGTAAAATAGTGGTAGTAGTAATAGTTATCGTAGCAAGAACAGTAGTAGTAGTAGTAGATGTAATAGTAGTAGTAGTTGTTTTGTTGTAGTAGTAGCAGTAACAGTAGAAGTAGAATTAGTAGTAATTGTACTGGTAGTAGTCGTTTTTGTAGTAGTAGCAGTAGTAGCTGTAGTAGTAGTAGTTGTAATAGTAGTAGCAGTTGTTGTAGTAGTAGTAGTTGTAATAGTAGTAGTAGTTGTAATAGTAGTAGCAGTTGTAGTAGTAGTTGTAATAGTAGCAGCAGCTGTTGTAGTAGTTGAATACCAAGAAGAAAAAAAGAAAGAAAGCATGCTTAAAATTAAGAAATAACTAAATTCTGCATTCGCCTTTAACTGCAATTTCTATTTCTTTTCTTCCCAACAGCGCATTACTAAGCAAACTTCGTCACACTCGCAAGCAATTCATTCTGCAAATTCTGTTGCCAAGAAGGAACAGCGAAATGCGCAAAACCGATTCCCATTTTCTGTGAACCGGACATCTTTTTCATCTATTCTCTACTTTATTATCGTTATTTTCCCGTGTCTCCTATTTTTTTATCTTTGTGGAAAAGTGTTCACCTTCAGCGCTCTGTTCACGCGAGTCTCCGGTTTAATTGGCTCTGAACCGGATTGTGTTATACCGCGAGAGAGCTCTTATCTAATCCGCTTTATCTCTTGCCTCTCTTTCTGTCACTGTCTCTCTCTCTTTTTCTGTCTGTCACTGTCTCAGTCTCTCTCTCTTTTTGTCTGTCACTGTCTCAGTCTCTCTCTCTCTTTGTCTGTCACTGTCTCAGTCTCTCTCTCTTTTTGTCTGTCACTGTCTCTGTCTCAGTCTCTCTCTCTATCTTTCTTTCTCTCACTGTCTCAGTCTCTCTCTATTTTTCTTTCTTTCTTTCACTGTCTCAGTCTCTCTCTTTCTTTCTTTCTTTCACTGTTTCAGTCTCTCTCTCTCTTCCTTTCTCTTTCTGTCCGTCATTGTCTACCGCTGTCTGTCTTTCCTTCTCTTCTATCTGTCACTTTCTCTGTCTCAGTGTCTGCCTCTCTCTCTCTCTCTATTTCTCTCTCTCTCTCTCAGATCTAACTGTCCACGTACTCAAGGATTATCACCATGACACTATGCGGACAGTGAAATAAAAATCAAAGTGTAAAACCGAAATGAGAATCACTTAGCACGTTACATCACATCACAAAAAAGAAATAGAAGAAGAAATAAATATATACACTCCTCTTCACATACGCCCCTCCCCCCCCCCCACCTCTTCGTAACTGCAAAAGCCAATTGACAGTTTCTGCAGATTTTCGTCGCTGCACACACAGAAAATAATAATAATAAAAAAAGAAGAAGAAAATATATACCTCCCCCCCCAACCTCTTCGTAACTGCAAAAGCCAATTGACAGTTTCTGCAGATTTCCGTCGCGGCGCTCACGTAGCCCGTGTAAATAAGGGTCTTTTGCCCCTCGGAACGTCACGTGCGACCGCCCTTAAATACCCCGACGCGGGCGCTCGCTCCGGAATGCTTGGCGAACTTCGGCGGCGCTGAACGGCGGAACGGCGCTTGGGAGGGGTGGGGGTGGGGGAAGGGGAGGCACGGGAGGGGGGAAGACGTGGGAGGAAGGGGGGGGGGTGTTGGGAGTGGGGAAGCAAGGGAGGGGGGAGGGAATCATGGGAAGGGGGGAGGTAGGGGAGGAGGAGGACGTTTGGGGAAGGAGGTAGATAGAGGGAAGAGATAGAGAGAGAGGGAGAAGAGATAAAAGGAGGGGGAGAGATAAAGGGAATGGGGAAGAAGTAAGAGGAGAGGGGGAAGAATAGTAGGTAAAGTGGGTAGGAAGTAGTGAGAAAGAAGGCAAGAGACAGGGGTAAGGAGAAGAGGATAAAGACAAAGAAATAGAGAGATACGTGTACGAGGAGAGGGGAGAGGGGTAGGAGAGGGAGGGGGCGCATGCCGTGCCATCGAATGAGTGAAAGGGCGGACATGTTACTTGTAATTTCCTGCTGGTTTGCTGTTGCTGATGACCCGCTGAGGGCTGTTGACTGAGGGCTGTTGACTGAGGGCTGTTGACTGAGGGCTGTTGACTGAGGGCTGTTGACTGAGGGCTGTTGGCTAAAGGCTGTTGACTGAGGGCTGTTGACTGAGGGCTGTTGACTGAGGGCTGTTGACTGAGGGCTGTTGGCTAAAGGCTGTTGACTGAGGGCTGTTGACTGAGGGCTGTTGACTGAGGGCTGTTGGCCAAAGGCTGTTCCTCTTCCTCCAAGCTAAAAATAAATCCAGGAAGTCTCCAAAAAAGAAAGAAAGAAAGAAAGAAAGAAAGAAAAAATCTTTAAACGTGCGAACACCAAAAAGTAACACTTTATACTTACGAACGCAAAGGAATTCCAAAACACGCAAAAAATAAGGAAAAAAGAAAGAAAGAAAAAAGAAAAGGAAAAAAAATGCGTGTCTTTAAATGCAGAAACGTAAAAAAAAAATATTATGAAACAAATACACACAAATACGAATCTAAAGAAAATACACACACACACAAAATCTTTCCTTTATGCATTCGAATGTAAAAAAGTGATCATTAAAAGGTAAATCAAGCACGTACCTCTTTATATATTCGTTCTTTCATACGTCACACAAAAGTACGTCAAAATAACCCAAATTTGCATATTTCCTTCGATGACAAAGACTCGTGGCGAACCAAACACCAGACTTTTTTTTCACTTATACGACCACATAGGACTTCCAACATACGACTCACTGCAGACGCCTTTCCACATAGGAGTTCCACGGTAGGACTTCATGCGACTTCTACATACGATTTCCCACATACGATATTCTACACACGACTTCCTACAAACGAATATGTTGCTTACCACAAGCAACATATCACAAGCGGCTTCCCACAAACAACTTACCTCTTGCGACTTCCCATAAACAACTTACCTCTTGCGACTTCCCACAAACAACTTACCTCTTGCGACTTCCCACAAACAACTTACCTCTTGCGACTTCCCTCAAACAACTTACCACACGTGACTTCCCACAAACAACTTACCTCTTGCGACTTCCCACAAACAACTTACCTCTTGCGACTTCCCACAAACAACTTACCTCTTGCGACTTCCCACAAACAACTTACCTCTTGCGACTTCCCACAAACAACTTACCTCTTGCGACTTCCCACAAACAACTTACCTCTTGCGACTTCCCACAAACAACTTACCTCCTGCGACTTCCCACAAACAACTTACTTCTTGCGACTTCCCACAAACAACTCACCACACTTGACTTCCCACAAACAACTTACCTCTTGCGACTTCCCACAAACAACTTACCTCTTGCGACTTCCCACAAACAACTTACCTCTTGCGACTTCCCACAAACAACTTACCTCTTGCGACTTCCCACAAACAACTTACCTCTTGCGACTTCCCACAAACAACTTACCTCTTGCGACTTCCCACAAACAACTTACCTCTTGCGACTTCCCACAAACAACTTACCTCACGTGACTTCCCACAAACAACTTTCCTCTTGCGACTTCCCACAAACAACTTACCTCACGTGACTTCCCACAAACAACTTACCTCTTGCGACTTCCCACAAACAACTTACCTCTTGCGACTTCCCACAAACAACTTACTTCTTGCGACTTCCCACAAACAACTTACCTCTTGCGACTTCCCACAAACAACTTACCTCTTGCGACTTCCCACAAACAACTTACCACACGTGACTTCCCACAAACAACTTACCTCTTGCGACTTCCCACAAACAACTTACCTCTTGCGACTTC
>NC_091555.1:7772920-7777920 GCF_042767895.1 Penaeus vannamei | reverse complement strand
TGTTTGGGCAAGGTTATTACACTGCGAATGTTACTGTAATGCGAATAATTGTTAAGTGCAGTGCGAATAATGTATTAGATATAACAGCAAAATTTTGATTCATTCATAATCCAGTTGGGTCAAGGTTATTACAGTGCGAATAACTGTTACTGTAGCGTGAATAATTGTTAAGTGCAGTGCGAATAATGCATATAATATATAGCAATATTTTGGTTCAGTTATGATCCTGTTTGGGCAAGGTTATTACAGTGCGAATAACTGTTATTGTAGCGTGAATAATTTTTAAGTGCAGTGCGAATACATTAGATATAACAGCAAAATTTTGGTTCACTTATAATCCTGTTGGGTCAAGGTTATTGCAGTGCGAATAACTGTTATTGTAGTGCGAATAATGCATTATATAAAATGGCAGCATTGGTCGGACGAACGTTGTTACCATCGTGCGGATAATTACTACTGGAGTGTAAATAATAGTTTCTGAGGTGCAGCTAATGCAAATTCAATATAATGGCAATATATTAGTTCACTTGTGATGTTGGTCGTAGGACAAACGTCGTTATTGCAGAGCGAATAATGTACGAGAAGTAATAACGATGTCTTAGTTCATTTATCATGATATTGTTTAGGATCATACTACTATAGTGCGAAGCCTTATTATTTTGTAATACGAATAATCCACAAACTATAATGACAATATTTTAGTTGACTGATGATGCTTTTGGTCGTAGTTACTTACGGCAGTGCGAATAACATCGACGTATCGGTAATAATTTATTTCAGTGAATAAAATTGTCAACTGTAACTATTAACTGTAGAATAATATAAATTCTGTCAGGTTTCCACAACCAGCAGTCTAGCATCACTCAGTTATGATGATTTTAAAATATTTTGCTTCGGCGGTTAAGATTAATATACCTTAAAATATTCAATTACAATAGGAATCCTAGCCATCATCTTCTTGACTATTATTCTCTTAATATTTCAGTAAGTGACCTTTCCACAACGTTAAAAATACGATATTATTTGTTGTCACATTTCCGTGTTGACCAAATAAGCAAGAGATTGATAATGGAGAATTTACAAGAAATTTGATAAACCACATGAAAAGAGAGGCACCCCGCCAAAAATGAAATGAAAATGAATAAATAATAAAAAGCAATTTATTAAGAAAAAAACAACAATAAAAAGTAAAATGATTAAAAAGAAAAAGAAAATGTAAAGCGAAAAGTAAATAGGTAAAGAAATACTAAAAAGAAAATTGGCAAAGAAAATAAATCGACAAAAAAATTAAAATGATTAAAAAGAATAAGAAAAATTAAAGCGAAAAGTACATAGGTAAAGAAATATTACAAAGAAAATTGACAAAGAAAATAAATTGACAAAAAAAAAAAAAAAAAAACTGACAAGCTGAATAAAACTAATAAAACACAAAAAGAATAAACCTAATAACCAAAATAAAAAAAATAAGGCAGATACGAAATCCCAGTAATGAAGGGCTTAAAGACAAAACCTCAAAAACATGTGGTAAACCTGAATCAAAACACTCCCCCCCCCCCCTCAGCCAGAGTTCAGCACCTGTGCGGTTTATCACTCCGCCGTGAATGTGGAATGCAGAACGCCACATTCCACAGGTAGGAAAAGGATACGTGGAGAATACCTGTGTTTTTCGAGATGGATTACAGGGCAATGACTGCGCATGTTTAAGAAGGCGAGTGATTTTGACCCCAAAGAAAGAAAGAAAGAAAGGAAGAGAAAGATAGGAAAGAAAAAGAAAAAGATAGGAAAGAAAAAGAAAAGAAAAGAATGGGAGGTTAAGATAGTAAATGAAAGAATAACAAAACAAAACAAATGATTTTACCCCAATGAAAGAAAAAGAAATAAACAGAAAAAAGAAAATAAAAAAATGGGAGGTTAAGATAGTAAATAAGAGAATAACAAAACAAAACAGGCGATTTTACCCCAAAGAAAGAAAGATAGAAAAAAATAGAAAAAAATAGCAGGTTAAGATAGTATATGAAAGAATAACAAAACAAGTGATTTTTTACCCCAAAGAAAGAAAGAAAAATAGAAAAAAAGAGAGAGAAAAACGGGGAGGTTAATATAGTAAATGAGAATAAAACAAAACAGCGTGATTTTACCCCAAAGAAAGAAAAAAAGAAAAAAGAGAAAAAAAAGATGGTTTAAGATAGTAAATGAGAAAATAACAAAACCAAACAAATGATTTTACCCCAAAGAAAGAAAGACAGAAAAAAAGAGAAAAATAAAATAAAAAATGGGAGGTTAAGACAGTAAATGAATGAAAAACAAAACCATTTGATCTTCCCTCTTTAGGTGAAACTTCAAGGAAATGAAAGCTGGTCCATTGTGTTCTTCCGCTTTTCAAAGAATTTATAGATTGGACGTCGATGCTAACTGGTGTCATCAGCATCACCATGACAACTTCGCTTTCGTTGAAACAAAAGAGGAAGTAGCATCACAGCGAGGGTCAATTCATTTTCCACTTCAAATTTCTTCTCCATTTTACTTTATCAAACTATGCTGAAATCACTGCATTTAGATAAATAGCAATATTTTGGTTCACTTATGACCCCGTTTATGTTCACTTATGCTCATGTTCGCTTTATTAAAGAAGAAAAAAATCGTAAACTGTTTTACGGAAGTTGATAAAATCATGTTTAATGATTCCAGGTTGATTCTAAGGAAAAGCATAAGAACGGATGTATCTAAATTGTTATAATAACTAGAAGCACTCAGCGCATACCTCCGCCAGGGCAATAGAGTCAATGATGCAATAAAAACATTCGCACTTGAAGAAATGCATTAAAATCACCTCTTTCTCAAGTACATAGGTGACGTCTGTAAACATAACCTACTTGACGGGGCTGATAAAGGTAATGATGATAATAATTATTACTGATGAAATCATTTAAGAAATTCCTTGATACGGATCACTACTAAAAATTAATGGGATCTGGGAAAATTTAATAAAATTTGTTCATAACTTCTTAAGGTAGCCTATTAACGAACGATCAAACAAACAAACCAACGCGGCCAAAGACGTAATCTTAGCGGAGGTAACTATATCATTAATACGTATTCCATTTTTCAATACACTTTACTCATTTTTTAAAATTTTCTTTCTTTATAGATTTATTTGTTTCTGTAAAGGCTTCAAGCACAATTATATATTTTTGTGCTTGCTTAACCGTTCTGAGAACCGCTGGCTCTAAAAGGTAACAACAGTTGCATGTCGCTGATGCAATTGCAAGGAAGAGGCGTTTACTGTGGCGTTTTTTTCTCTTTCTACAGCAGTTGTTCTAGGTTCATGCAGTTTCATTTTCCATTTTTTAATTCTTTTTAACCAGGGCTCTCCACCACTTCCAAAATGCAACACCTCAACAATCTCAACACCAAACCCATTGCATTTCATTTCAAGTAGTCGTAACTCTCCAGGCAGCAGTGTTACGACTAAAATTCGAGTAAATGCTTTCTTGGAAAACAAACTTAAAAAGCGAGATATTTGGCTGGTTTAGAATTCCATGCCTCGAATTTCGGTAGCCAAGGATACCGACGTTTCTTCCAGCCTTTGTTGGAGAGACAAGTGAACAATGAACATTTTTGAAGAAACTTTTTACTTGCAAATTTATCTTATTTCTTTTTGTATAATATGTTCGCAAATCAGTCTATAAAATGAGATAATGGAATGAAAATAAAAAGATACAATTTTCGGTGTTTTTTATTTTTATTTAATACTGTTCATTCTCCGTTTATTGAAATAAAACAATAAAATGGAAATAAAAAGATACATTTTGGAAGTTCCTCCGACATTGTCTATACACTCTCGGTTTTTCATCCATCAAGTTATTACAATTACCTTTTTTAATGGAATCTTTGAAAAGTTTCGTGCATACTTACGTGACGTTGAAATTGGAATGATATCGACAAAGGTCATTATTGTTTCGAATTCGTGGATCAAGTATTCAATACCGAAATCCTCAGCTTGTATTGCAATGAGTCCGTTTATAACAAAATTATTATTGTATTTATTTAACTGTTAGAAAGAAGGCAGCGTTATATGCATCAAGTGTCTCAGACGACAAGGATCTTTGACTTCGAGTTTATTTTCTTATCTGTCATTTATGTGTATTACTAATACCCAAGACTTAAATTAGTTTGCTCTTCCTTTCTCCGTTGCTCTAACAAATAATTATAAAAAATATGATATTCCTGTTGGTCGCCTTCTTTCTCAAAAACAAAGAGGAATCAAGACGAGGGCCTCTTCCACGAAGTCGATCTTCGCCAGAAGAGTCTTTCAGGAGGCTCGTGAGAACCTGTTTGTTATCATTGCTATCTTTGTGGGATCCGAATTGGAAGAAAAATAGAACAGACAATAAGGAATAGATACATTGTTGCACACATGCATGTGTATGTGTTTGTGTTTATATATATTTATATATATATATATGTATATATGTATATGTAAATATATATATATATATATGTATGTATATATATATATATATATGTATATGTATATGTATACATATATATATATATATATATATATATATATATATATATATATATATATGTATATATATATATGTATATATATAATATATATGTATATATATGTATATATACATATATATATTTGTATGTATATATATACACACGTACGTATGTAGGTACATGCACTTTATCATTATAACAGGGGCGTATACAATAACAATGTGCCTGAAATGCCATGGCTGTGGTGGCCCACTCCACGGACGCCGCCACACTGTGCTATGCGGCGCACCATCGCTTCATCAGAATGAGCTTCTCTTTAACAGCAGCGATATCATTCACCTTATTTGGCTGCACGGTTAGGTACATGTACTTATAGTGAAGGGAAAGTTTCAGTTTTTCATATATGAAATACAAGTATAAGCTATGAGGTTCCTGATGTTGCAACTGTATGTAGTGGACTGTGATTGGAGAAAATACACATGGAATGA
>NC_091555.1:7762920-7765420 GCF_042767895.1 Penaeus vannamei | reverse complement strand
AGGGAGAGAGAGGGAGAGAGAGGGAGAGAGAGGGAGAGAGAGGGAGAGAGAGGGAGAGAGGGAGAGAGAGGAGAGAGAGAGGGAGAGAGAGAGAGAGAGAGAGAGAGAGAGAGAGAGAGAGAGAGAGAGAGAGAGAGAGAGAGAGAGAGAGAGAGAGAGAGAGAGATGAGCCTGTTAAAGGATTCTTTGATACCAAAAATGACTTAAATCAGGAACAGAATAGGAGATGAAAACAAAACAAAAAAAAGCAAAAAGTAGATGGGAAAGATGATAGGACAATAGAAAATTATGAGAAACGGAGAGAAGAAGGAGACAGTAAGAGAAGATTAATAAAAGGACGAAAGGTGAGAAAATGACGGGAATGGACGGAAAGGAAGAGGCGAGAACGAAGCTGAACATGACGAAGAAAAAGAGGAAAATGGCAAAGAAAGAAGGGAGTGAACGGGTAGAAATGGAAAAGGAGAGATAAAAAGGGAGGAGGAAAGGAAAGGAGAAAGAGGAGGAGCAAGAGAGAGGAAACAGGAAAGAAGGGAATAAGGAGCAGCAAGAGAGGAGGGGGAGTGAGGAAGTGAAAGAAAAGAAGAACAGAAGAAGAAGAAGAAGAAGAGTGTAAAGTGGAGAAGGAAAATAAAAATAAAGAAAATAGGGGGGGGAGAGGGGGAGGTCAGGAGGAGGAGGAGAAGGAAGAGGAACAGGAAGAAGAAGAAGAGGAGGAGGAAGAGAAAGAAGAGGAGAATGATGAAGAGTAGGAGGTGGAGAAATAAGTTGGAGGGGAAGAAGGAGGAGCAGGAGATGAGGAAGAAGACGAAAAAGAAGAAGAAGCCAAAGTAGGGGAAGGAGAAGGAGAGAAATAACAAGAAGGAGAAATTAAGGAGAAGGCAGATGATAAGAAGAGGAGGAGGAGAAGGTGGTAGAAGAAGGAGAAGAAGGACGACGAGGAGGATGGAGGAGGAGAAGGACGAGGAAAACGAAATAAAATGAAGAGTAAGGGATGATAAAGAAGAAGGAAAAGACGAAAAGAAGAGAGAGAGGAAAGGGAGGCTAAAGGAGACGAGGGGAAAGCAGAAGAAGAAGAAAGACAGAAAGGGGATATAGTAGAAAATAGAGCAGAAAAATAAGGAAATGGGAGGAATTGAAGGGGAGTCAGATGAAGGGGGAAGAGAGGAAGTGGTGGATAACAGAAGGAGTAATGGAAGAAAGGAAGAACAGGTGAAAAACAAAGAGGAAGAAGAGTAGGAGAAATAGAGGAAATACAGGAAGAAAGGAAGAATAGGAGAAGAAGAAAGAGGAAGAAGAGTAAGTAAAACAGAGGAAGTAGAGGAAGACAGGAAAAATAGGAGGAGAAGAAAAAGGAAGAAGAGTAAGCGAAATGGAGGGAGTAGAGAAAGAAAGGAAGAACAGAAGGAGAAGAAAGAGGAAGAAGAGTAAGAGAAAAAGAGAAAGTAGAGGAAGAAATAGACCCAGAAGAGAAGAGGAGAAAGAGTAATAGAAGAAATAATGGAATAAGAAGAGTCAGAAGAGTCAGAAGAGTAAGAGAAAAAGAGAAAGTAGAGGAAGAAGAAGACCCATAAGAGGACGAGGAGGAGCAGGAGGAGCAGGAGGAGCAGGAGTGGGCAGAAGCAGCTGCAGGTCGCCGCCGCTTCAGCAGGAGCGAGCCACTGAAGCGAGTCCAACATACACGGACAGTTACGCTGGATCCTGCATGACCCTACATGGAGTTCGGTGGCATTTTTATTTTTATTTTTTTGTTTTTTATTCTTTTTTTCTTAAAGCGAAGAAGCGGGGTGACGTCATGCTAAAAACTGGAACCTTGTGGATTCTCCTTGTTCCCTCTCAACCCTCCCCCTCTCTCTCTGTCTCTCTCTCCTCTTCCTGCCTCTCTCTCTCTCTTCCTCTACCCCTCTCTCTCTTCCTCTCCTTCCCCCTCTCTTCCTCTCTCTCTCTCTCTCTCTTCCTCCTCTTACTGCCTCTCTTTCTCTATTCCTCCCCCCTCTCTCTCTTCCTCTCCTTCCCCCTCAATTCCTCCTCTTACTGCCTCTGTCTCTCTCTCTTCCTCCTCTTACTGCCTCTCTCTCTCTCTTCCTCCCCCCTCTCTCTCTTCCTCTCCTTCCCCCTCAATTCCTCCTCTTACTGCCTCTCTCTCTCTCTCTTCCTCCTCTTCCTGACTCTCTCTATCTCTCTCTTCCTCTCCCCCTCTCTCTGTTCCTCTCCTTCCCCCTCATTTCCTACTCTTCCTGTCTCTCTCTCACTCCTCCTCCTGTCTCTCTCTCTCTCTCTCTTCCTCTTCTTCCCCCTCTCTCTCCCTCCTTTTCCTGGCTCTTTCTCTCTCATCCTCTGCCCCTCTCTCTCTTCCTCCCCTTCTCCCTCATTTCTTCCTCTTACTGCCTCTCTCTCTCTCTTCCTCCTCTTCCTGCCTCTCTCTCTCTCATCCTCTCCTTCCCCCTCTCTTCCTCCTCTTCCTGCCTCTCTCTCTCATCGAAAGTCAAAGGGAAAACGCGAC
>NC_091555.1:7735420-7750420 GCF_042767895.1 Penaeus vannamei | reverse complement strand
GATCATGGCGAGGGCTCCTTGCTCGTTACGGGGAGTTCGCACGTTGCGATTACAGGGGAGACTCGCAGGGGACCTCCAGGGGTGCGGGGAAGAGAGAGGGGGGAGGGGATGAGACTCACGGGGGACCTCCAGGGGTGCGGGGAAGAGAGAGGGGGGGGAAGAGAGAGGGGGGAGGGGGATGAGACTCACAGGGGGACCGGGCGAGGACCTCCAGGGGTGTGGGGGGAAGAGAGAGGGGAAGAGGGGACCTGTGGAGGATGTGGGTGGGGAAAGATGGGGGGAAGTCGACTTAGGGGACTGGGGGAAGAGAGAGGTAGCAGGGAGGGGGAGCTGTGGAGGGTGAGACTCACAGGGGAAAGATGGGGGCGAGTCGACCTTAGGGGTGTGGGGAAGAGAGAGGGGGAGGGGGACCTGAGGAGGGTGTGGGTGGGGAAAGATGGGGAGAAGTCGACTTTAGGGGAGTGGGAAGAGAGAAGGTGGAGGGGGACCTTTGAGGAGGGTGTGGGTGGGGAAAGATGGGGAGGAAGTCGATTTAGGGGAGTGGGGAAGAGAGAGAGGGGAGGGATCTGTGGAGGGTGTGGGTGGGGAAAGATGGGGGAGTCGACTTAGGGGAGTGGGGAAGAGAGAGAGGAGGAGGGATCTGTGGATGATAGGGTGGGGAAAGATGGGGGGGAAGTCGATTTAGGGGAGTGGGGAAGAGAGAGAGGGGGAGGGGACCTGTGAGTAGGGTGTGGAGCGGGGGAAGATGGGGGGGGAAGTCGACTTAGGGGAGTGGGGAAGAGAGAGGAGGAAGGGATTTGAGAAGGAATAGGGTGGGGAAAGATGGGGAGGGAAGTCGGCTTAGGGAAGTGGGGGTGGTGGGGGAAGGGAAGAATTCATCCAAGGGGGGCAAGGGTGGGGATAGGGGGAGAAGAATTCACGAAATAGTGGTAGAAGTGAGATCTTTTTTCCTAATTTGAGAGGGGTGAGGGGAGAGCACACCCACTACGGGGGAAGATGGGGAGAGAGGGAGAGAAATCACCCAAGAGGAGTGGAGTGGGGGGGAAGGGAGAGAAAGGGGGAGAGAAGTCCTCCATTTTGCGTTGTCAAATTGCACGGCTTTTATTGGAGACTAGAATTGGCAACGTGCAGGAACTATTACAAAAAAAAAAAAAAAAGCTTAACGAGACACTTGCTCCTGAAATTCCTCCTCCGCGAATCATAAACATGAATAACAGCAATAAAAAATAGCAATCGTATCTCGAATTGAAAACGCCCTGTACTTTCAAATTCAATGCCATTTCGCGCGCTGATTTATGGCGAATTCCCATGACTTCGTAGAGCTATTTCTTCGCCAGAGTCTCTGTTGTTCCTCCAAGAATGTTTTAATAACGATCGAGAAAAAGAAGGAGGAGAAGAAGGAGGAGAAGGGAGAAAAGGAAGGAAAAAGGGAGAAAAGGAAAAAAGAGGAAAAAAAAGAAAGAAGGAAGAAGAGGAAGAGGGAGAAGGGAAGAAAGATGAAAAAGAAAAAAGGAAACAAGAAAAGAAAAAGAAAAAAGAAAAGGGAAAATAAAAAAAAATAAAAAAAGAAGAAAAGGAAAAAAAGAAAAAGAAAATAAAAAAGAAAAAAGAAAAGAAAGAAGAAGAAGAAGAAAGAACGGAAGAAACAGGAAAAGAAAAAGAGAAAAAGAAAAGAAAAAAGAAAAGAAAAGAAGAAGAAGAAAACACGAAAAAAAAAAAAAAATCCATCAGGATAACACCCAGCTCATCGTCAGTAGCGCGCTGTGATTCGCGCTGGTAACACTGGGCGCTTCTCTGTGTCGTTATTATTCTCTTTCGGTTTGGTTCTCTCTCTATTTCTTTCGTTATATATATACATTTTCTTTTTCTTTTTTCCTCATCCCGTTTTTTAACTTTGGTGGTTCGTCTTGTACTTTTTTTTTCTTTTTTTTCATACCGTTTATCATCTCATACGTTCTATCTTTTGCGTATGTTATATATATATATTTTCTTTTTCTTTTCTTGTTTTTTCTTTTTCTTTTTTTCTTTTCTTGTTTTTTTTTCTTTTCAACTTTCTTCCCTTTTTCCTCTTCTTTTTTTTTTCTTTTCTCCTTTCTTCCTTCCTTTTCTCCCTTCTCCGTCGGCGTACTGACACCTCTCTCTCTCTCTCTCTCTTTCTCATTGCCTGCTTCTCTCATTATGTCTCTTTCTTTCTCTCTCTCTCTCTTTCTCTCTCTCTCTCTTTATCGTCAGTGTATCTTTCTGTTTCTCCCCTTATGTCTGTCTGTCTCTGCTTGCCTCTCTGTCTGTATGTCCCTCTTTATCCCAGTTTCATTGTCTCTGTTTCTCTCTCCTCCGTCCTCTCCCTTTCTTAGCTTTTTCCTTCCCTCATCATAGGCTTCTCCCTTACCCTTCGTTTATCATCTCCTCTCTTGCCCTCAAGCTCTCCTTTCCTCCCTCTCGCTCAGTCTTTCTCTTCCTTATTCTCAGGTCCTCCCTTAATCTCTCTCTCTCCTTCCTTCGTCTTCCGCCTCTCTCTCTCTCTCCCTCCTTCACCTTATTTCTCTTATCCTCTCCCTCTCTCTCCGCCTCTTCCTCTCCTATCCCCAGATTCTCCCACCTTTCCTCCCCTTCACTTATCCTTCTTCTCCCTCTTTATTCCTCTCTCCCCCTCCGCCTCCCTCTCGCTCACCCTTCCTCTCCCTCTCCATTCCTTCTCTCCCTCTTCATTCCTCCCTCCCCACACTCATTCTTCCCCTCCTTCTTCACTTCCCCCTGCCCCTCCTATCCTCCCTTTCCTCCTCTCCCTCTTCATTCCTCCCTTCCCCTCCTTTCCTCCCCTCCTCCTCCTATCCTCCTCTCCCTCTTCATTCCTCCCTCCCCCTCCTATCCTCCTTTTCCTCCTCTCCCTCTCCATTCCTCCCTCCCCCTCCTATCCTCCCTTTCCTCCTCTCCCTCTTCATTCCTCCCTGCCCCTCCTTCCCTCCCCCTCCCTCCCTCCCCTCCCTCATCCCGTGGCCACATCAGAGGACGATCACATAACCCTAACCAGCTTATCTCGCCACCCATCGCCTCCGTCTCCATCATCTCCAGAGGCCCTTCATCCCTCCCTTAATCTTATCTCCCGCCGAGCATCTTTTAGACATTTTCCTCCAACTCTTAGCGGACGTTTAGGGTGGGGAAGGGAGGAGGAGGGGAAGGGAGGAGGAGGAGGAAGGGAAGGGGAGGAAGGGAAGGGAGGAGGAAGGGAGGAGGAAGGGAGGAGGAGGAAGGGAGGGGGAAGAAGGGGGGGGGAGCAGGAGAGGAGGAGGAATGGGGGGGGAGGAAGGGAAGGGAGGAGGAGGAGGAGGAGGAGGAAGGGAGGAGGAAGAAGGGAAAGGAGGAGGAGGAAGGGAGGGGGAGGAAGGGAGGGGGAGGAAGGTAGGAGGAGGAGGAAGGGACGGGCAGGAAGGGAAGGGAGGAGGAGAGGAAGGGAGGAGGCGGAGGAAGGGCGGAGCAGGAGGAAGGGAGGAGGAGGAGGAGGAGAAGGGAGGGTGGGAAGCGATAGGAGGAATGGAAGGGAAGGGAGGGGGAGGATGAGGAGGAGAAGGGAAAGGAGGGAAGGGGGAAGAGAGGAGGGGGAGGAGACCCTCGTGCCTAACAGGTCATTGCTTTCCAGAGGCTCTGCTCATGAGGGTACGTAGGCTCGGGGTATTTGTGTGTTTCTTTCCTGGTTGCCTTCTCGTCTCGTCGTGTCCTTCGTCTTAGGCCTCCCTTTCCTCCTTCTCTCCCTCTCTCTCTCCCCTTCCCTTTCTTTTCACAAGTTTGTTCATCTCTCTCTCTCTTTATACGTCTGTTTCTCGTCCTTCCTCTGCTGCCTAAGGTACAACGTGTCTTATTTACGAGGGAAAAAAATCGGATTCGCCAACGTGGTGATTTGAACGCATCGCGAAGTACTTATCCTGTGAGAAATCCGTAAAGGCGAGAGCGCGTATAAATAACAATGGCTCTTTCTCGACCTGTCCCGAGTAATAAAAATATCTTGGCAGCTCCCAGCAAAACATGAAAGTATAAACAATTTTTTTCTCCGAACAGTAACTCAAGACACAGTTTAAAACCCATTCATTTAGTCGCCTCTTATGCATACGAATGAACTGATTCCATTAAGATTAAAAAGTACACAAAAAAGGTTAAAGGAAAAAAAAGGAAGAAGAAAAAAAAACAAAGATAAAACGAACGATTATCAGTAAAGGCGATCCAGTCCCATTCATAGAGCTTCCGACACCCTTATGAATGAGTGGATCCTATTCCTCCGCTGCGCAGGTCACCCCAGTCTCCTCCATTATTATTCCGGACGCATCGAGGCTAGAGTCTGACGGTCGACAGCCAAAGATATCAGCCGGAGATAGACGATTATAAGCCTAAATCACCGTAGATACAAGGCTCATTCTCCCGGACTTCACGCTGATCACTCCGGCCCCAAGACACAGGTACATTCTAAGGCCGAAGTACCGGGGAAATGTCTTCTAAAAAAGCCAGAACGACAATTACAGAAATCGCCGAGACATAATTGCCGAAGCAACTCTCACACTTTGGCATTTCCTAATCATAAGCAAATATGTGACCGAAGGCAAGGGAAATACCGAGAGCCTGTGAAGCCTTCGCAAAATAAAAATAAACGAAATGATTATAAACCTGTTGGAAAGGAAGGGAGAGAGTGTGAGTAAGTGTTTGAGGGTGAATTAGTGAGTAAGAGAGTGTGCGAGTGTTTGTGAGTGAATGAGTAAGTGTGAGTATGCACGATAGAGTGAGAGAGAGAGAGAGAGAGAGAGAGAGAGAGAGAGAGAGAGAGAGAGAGAGAGAGAGAGAGAGAGAGAGAGAGAGAGAGAGAGAGAGAGAGAGAGAGAGAGAGAGAGAGAGAGAGAGAAGTAAGAGAGAGTGGGCGAGAGTAAATGAAAATTCCCCAACTGCATAAGAGAAAATTCAAAAAATCCACAGAGAGAGAGAGAGAGAGAGAGAGAGAGAGAGAGAGAGAGAGAGAGAGAGAGAGAGAGAGAAGAGAGAGAGAGAGAGAGAGAGGGAGAGAGAGAAGGAATAAAAAAAACAAAAAACACACGAAAATGCCTTTGAGACGAAGTGCCTTTTGCAGCCCAAGGAGCTCGTACAAAGCGACATCAGCCAAGAATTTTTATGCTCGTCATTTCTGTTCGCTCGAGGAATACCCTCTCGAGACTGAATGGCAGCCCTTCCTCCGCATCCTGAAGGCCTCCACGCCGAGATAAGGCGCAGCACATCCACTCCTCCCTTGCCCTTGCCCTGACGAAGCCCCCCCCCTCCCCCTCCCTTGCCCTTGCCCTGACGAAGCCCCCCCCC
Source organism: Penaeus vannamei (assembly GCF_042767895.1). NCBI lineage: Eukaryota > Metazoa > Arthropoda > Malacostraca > Decapoda > Penaeidae > Penaeus > Penaeus vannamei. The sequence goes on along the minus strand of NC_091555.1, from coordinate 7,745,089 downwards.
CCTCCTTGTCTCAGGGCCTCCTCCGCCTCCCCGTCGAGGGCGACAAGCGAAAAGGAACGAAGCCTTATGGAAAATTTCCGTGCGTCGTGTACTCCCCAGCCTTCATCCATTCATTGTTTTTTGTCGGTTCTCACCTTTCTACAGGCAAGTCAGGCATTCTAGCGCCGTATAAGGAATAGTCTTGGCGGCCGCCGCTGAGCGAAACCTTCTGGCGGGTGTCAGTGCGTTGCGTTCCTTTTAGGTCCATTTTAATTACAGCTCCGATGGTTAACTTGCGCGTTGCATGTTGAGTTCCGACTCGTAAACTCGCCTTAATTACGGCAATAAATCTTTTGCTCATAGTAAATGATAAATCTGAATACCCTCGGCGACCCCCGGCCCCAGAGACGCCCCCACGAAATCGGGGAGTTCGAAAATCTTCCCACACTTTGCGTACCCGCGTTCGATCCCATGAATGAATTTAGGTGTGGCTCTCCAAGACCGGATTTATTCTCTCTCTCTCTCTCTCTCTCTCTCTCTCTCTCTCTCTCTCTCTCTCTCTCTCTCTCTCTCTCTCTCTCTCTCTCGCTCGCTCGCTCGCTTCTTTCTCCTTCTCCTTCTTTACTCCTCCCTCTCCCCCTTCCTCCTCCCCCTCCTGCTCCTCCTCCTCCCCCTCCTGCTCCTCCCTCTCTTTCTTCCTCGTCTCCAGCACCGCATTCTTCTTTATCTTCTCTCTCTCTCTCTCTCTCTTTCTATCTATCTATCTCTATCTAGGCGGATGATGAGAGAGAGATAGATAGAGATAGATAAATAGATAGATAGATAGACAGATAGATAGATAGATAGATAGAGAGAGAGAGAGAGAGAAAGACAGAGAGAGAGAGAGAGTAAGCCAGAGAGAGAGAAAGCAATAAAGATACTAATAAAAAAAAAACACAGAAGAAGCAAACAAGCTTCCCCCTTCTCGGAAAAAAAAAAAAATAAAAAGAAGAAAACGAAAAAGAAAAAAAAAAAAGAAAAGAAGAAGAAGAAGAAGAAGAAGAAGAAGAAGAAATTGCACGTTCAAGGAGGTGAGACGAACAACTTGCCTTCTCCTCCGACTCGTTTATGGCAGTATGCAAATGACTTCGACAAAGGGGGAGGGGGAGGGAGGCGCAAGTACTTGAGGAGAAGGTCCTGGAAGAGTCGCTTAAGTGTGAGTCGGTAGAGAGAGAGAGAGGGAGGGAGGGAGGGAAGAAGGGAGGGAGAAGGAGGGAGGGAGAAGGAGGGAGGGAGAAGGAGGGAGGGAGAAGGAGGGAGAGAGGGAGGGAGGGAGGGAGGGAGGGAGGGAGGGAGAGAGGGAGAAGGAGGGAGGGAGAGGGAGAGGGAGAAGGAGGGAGGGAGGGAGGGAGGGAGAAGGAGGGAGAAGGAGGGAGTGGAGGGAGGGAGGGAGGGAGAGGGAGGGAGGGAGAGAGAGAGGGAGGGAGAGAGAGAGAGAGGAGGAGAGAGAGGAGGGAAGGAGGGAGGGAGGGAGGGAGAGAGAGAGAGAGAGAGAGAGAGAGAGAGAGAGAGAGAGAGAGAGAGAGAGAGAGAGAGAGAGAGAGAGGGAGAGAGAGAGAGAGAGAGAGAGAGAGAGAGAGAGAGAGAGAGAGAGAGAGAGAGAGAGAGAGAGAGGGAGAGGGAGAGAGAGAGAGAGAGAGAGAGAGAGAGAGAGAGAGAGAGAGAGAGAGAGAGAGAAGGAGAGAGAGAATGAAAGACACCGAGAGAGAGAAGGAGAGAGAGAATGAAAGACACCGAGAGAGAGAAGGAGAGAGAGAAAGAAAAAAGAGAAAAAGAGAGAGATAGAGAAGGAGGAGCAGTGGAGAAGAGGAATAGATTCAAGGAGAGATGCGAGAGGAGAAAATAAGCAATTCAGGAAAAAAAATCTTGACGAACGAAAAGAAAAAAAGAAAAGGCAGAATGAAAAACGAGAGAATATGTCAAGAAAGATACGACGATTGGATGTTGGAGAGGAGGAGGAGAAGGAAGAAAAGGAGGAGGAGGAAAAGGATGATGATGATAATGAGGAGGAGGAGGGAAAGGAGAGGAGGATGAGGAAGAAAAGGAAGAGGAGGAGGATGGGCGGGAGGAGAGGAGGATGAGGAAGAAAAGGAGGAGGAGGAAGGGGGATTAGGAGGAGGAAAAGGAGGAGGAGGAGGTAAAGGAGGAGAAGGAGGAGAAGGAGGAAAAAAAGAATAGGAGGAGGAGGAGGACAAAAAGATGAAGAAGATGAAACACAAGAAGAAGAAAGAAGACGAGGAGGACGATGATGATGATGTTTAAGAGGAAGAAAGCGAAGAGGAAGAGGATAAATTGGCTAAGGAGAAGGAGGAGGCGCAGGAGGAGGAAGAAGGGAGGAGGAGAATAAATGAAAGATGATTCATTATTTGGAGAAAAAGCAAAGACGCTCTCAAGGAAGGGAAGAAGGGGGGAGGGGATGAAGAGGAGGGAAAAATGATGGAGGAAGGAGAAGAGAGCAACGTAAGGGAAAGGAAGCGAGGGAGGAGGGATGGGGAGAGAGGAGGGGAGAGGGGAAGGGACGCGAAGGAGAAGGGAGGAGAAAGAAGGGAAGAAGACTGGGGGAAGAAGACAGGAGGAAGGGAAGGGAAGAGGAGGAGATGTGAAGGAGGGAAGGAAAGGTAGGAGAAGGAGCCAAGGGCAAAGGAGAGGCCCAAAGGAAGGGGAGAGGAGGGGGGAGGGGGGAGGGAGCAACCATGTCGACGAAGCGAGTAATGACAAAGAGTGAAAGATAAAGAATACAAACGAAGAATGTAACACTAAATTATAATGAGTGTAACTGAGAATAAAACTAAGAATGGTAATATGTCACTGATTCTTTAAAATGATTACAATAGTGAAGTCCATCACCATAATCATAATACATAATCTACACTATATCAGTAATGATAATGATGATAATATCATAATGACAATGATAGGAGTAATAAGAGTATTAGTAATAATAAAAGTAATAGTACTAATGAAAAAGATGATAATAATAGCAGCAATAATAACAATGATAATAACAACAATAATGATAATAACAACTATACTACTACTACTAATAATAATAACAATCTCAATAATACTACTTGTACAACCACTAACAACAACAACAACAACAATAATGATAATAATTATGATGACAAGGATAATAATGATAGCCAACTATATCAACTGCATTAACGATAATAATATTAATAATAATGATAGTAACAGCTATGATAATAACAGCAGTTATTATTTCAAAATGACAAATAGAATGATAAATATGCCATTTGATAATGATAAAACCATTAACAATAATCATAAAGATATCAATCATAAATACTAAGTAATTATCCTAGATTAATAATGATGATGATGACAATGATTGACAGTTATCCTATTACTAGTCGACTACTACAAACATCGGAAAGATCTATGTAATGTCAGTGTCAACATCATTACATGATTAATATTGCACAAATCCCATTAGGGAGAGAGAACAAACCAAAAAAAGAAAGAAAGAGAGAGAGAGAGAGAGAGAGAGAGAGAGAGAGAGAGAGAGAGAGAGAGAGAGAGAGAGAGAGAGAGAGAGAGAGAGAGAGAGAGAGAGAGAGAGCGAGAAAGAGAGAGAGAAAGAGAGAGAGAGAGAGAGAGAGAGAGAGAGAGAGAGAGAGAGAGAGAGAGAGAGAGAGAGAGAGAGAGAGAGAGAGAGAGAGAGAGAGAGAGAGAGAGAGAGAGAGAAAGAGAAAGAGAAAGAGAAAGAGAGAGAGAAAGAGAAAGAAAAAGAGAAAGAGAGAGAAAAGAGAGAGATAGAAAGAGAAAGAGAAAGAGAGAGAAAATAATTAAGATGCATATTAAACTTTTAAAAACAATTCTATACCGAGACCCATTGAGTAACAACAACACAAACCCCAGAAAACGCGTAAAAAAAATCAAACAGCAAAAAGACATCTAAAAACAATAACAAAAATCCTTTCTTTTCAGCCTTAATGAAAACCCATCAAATAAACAAGCCGTAATACGTATGGTAAGAAACCCAAACCCTGGATATATTACGTAAGATTACTGGATTTTACGTAAGTTCCGAGATCCATCTTATTCGTACTCAGAGGAAATGCCTTATGTGTACCCTGTAATGTATATGCGCGGAACACTTGTTTGGTGAACATCTGAACAGGGAGTCGGTACTGTTTCATAGTCATGGTTTGGGGTTCGAATCAGTAAAAAAGAAAGAAAGAAAGAAAGAAAGACATGAAAAATTGTTTATGGCTATTGTTGGTAATTTCTTTGAGTTTGTTAAGGTATTTATGGTGATGATGATGATGATGAGGTTATCCTGGCTATTTTTAGGGAGAGAAAGTAAGAGAAAGTTAATAAGTGATAGTGATAATGAAAATGATAGTGATACAGATATCAGTACTAATACCAATACTTTTGATACTATCTTGAAAAAATATCAGAATGATATAACTGTTAATGGTAACGAAAATGATAAACAATGACAACAAACGATAATTAAGAAGAAATAGTGGAAACAACAATAATGAAAATGATAATGAATTCATTCTTGATTCATAAAGTGTTTCATATCAAATCAACCAAAGAAAAAACTATACAATAATCTCTAAGAAAAAAGTAAAATCAAGAGGAATACGAATAAAAGATGGAATAAGATGAATATAGACAGAAACGTAAATAACTAAATAAAGAAAAATAAAAAAGAGACAGAAATAGCGAGCGACCCAAGAGCCAAGCGCGCCGAGCCGAACCCAGAAGACACACGATAACGTCCCCGGGTATTATATATGGATTTAAACCTCATTGAAAATAGGCTTATCCTCCTAGTCTTAAGTCCTGGGGAAGAGGGAGGGGGGAGAGAGAAGGGGGAGAGAGATAGAGAGAGAGAGGGAGGGGGGGGGGGAGAGAGGCGGAGGAGGAGGCCGCACGTGCACCGCCAAAAAAGCAGGTTTAACCAGTCCAGAATTCAGCCTCGAAGTACCGAGTCGCGAGCATGAACCCCCGTCTGTTACCTTGCCCCGTCACGCACCGCTGCTCTCGCTCGTCGAAGGTGAACTGGCACACACCACGCATTCCTCCAAGCACAAGGGAGGCGAGGGTGTGCGGCGGGGGGGGGTGTTGGTGGAGGCGAGACAGGCAAGGAGAGGTGGGGAAGAAAGTTCGAAAGTAAATAAGTGTGGAGGGGGTATGGTTGTGTGTGGAGGGAGGGGGTGTATGTGGGGGAGTGGTTGTATGTGTGTGTGTGAGGGTATGTCAGGGGTATGTGTGTGTATGTGTATGTGTGGGAGGGTGTGTGTGTGTGTGGGAGGGTATGTGTGTGTGTAGGAGGGTGTGTGTGTGTGTGGGAGGGTATGTGTGTGTGTAGGAGGGTGTGTGTGTGTGTGTGTGTAAGTGTGTGTGCGTGTTGAACTAGATTTAGAATCCCATATATATGATCTTACAGCTGTTATGTAAGGAAGGTTTCAGGTTGCATAATGATAATAGTAGAAAGACAGAAAATATATAGGTGTTGGGTTCTACTACACACAGCAGGTTTGTTGCCGGAGACGGATATAATGACTATAAACCTGCTAGAAAATATACGAAAAAAAAAAACATGAGAATTATTCCTGTACTTTTAGCACGCTGCTCCAACGCGTTCGAAAGACCTCGCTTAACTTTACAAACACAACCATGAACGGAAATCCCAGAAAGAGAGAGAGAGAGAAAAAAAAAAAATTATACCTTAGTCTTGTAGATAAGCCATCTTTAACGTAGCAGAAAATCAAAATAACCGCCAAGGAGCTAAACAGACAGACCCCAAACCGCAAAACCAAATCGAATCCGAAGCCGCTTCACAGCGCATCGAAACCGAACACATTTTCCACCGGGGAGGGAGAGAGCAAATGAATAATAATAATAATTTCTCCCGGAGCAAGAAAATGTGCTGAGTCATATAATATGATGTTACTCACGCCGAGAAGCAATTATTCAACCAAAAATTGTTGCAGTTCCCACGCTTGAAGATGTATGAATTCAACAGGACAGAAAACCACGAGAGAACTCCGATTTTCCTTTAATATTATTATTCAGTTTTTTTTTTATTAATAATGATAACAAAGTCATCATCATCATCATCATCACCTCCATTATCACCATCATCTCCATCATCATCACCATCATCACCATTATCATCATCATCATCATCACCATCATTATCCTCATCAACTTTTTCACCTTCAGTATTATCATCACTATTGCCATCATCATGTTCATCATTGTTCTTTTTTTATTTTTAAAAATTATTGTTGTCATCATTACCATCTTTATTGCATTATTACCATTACTGGTAATATCATTATCGTCATCACGTCATGAGCATCATAACCCTTCACCATTTTCATTATCATTATCAATTTCATAACCATCATTATTCCTTTTTGGGGGGAGGAAGAAAACTAACAATAGCCACACGCAATGTTATGGCTGATTTTTCTGAAACTGGAAGACTGAAGGATGTGCAATTATGCAAAGTGAAATTCCGAAATTATCAATGCCAAACTTTGCGTGGAAACGTCGCGGCTTGTCTGTTATAGCAATCAATTATTAAAAAAAATATTAAAAAAAAATATCAATTATTAAGCAAAAATCGACCATGGAAATTTGCAACCGCCGTGCAATTTTATTTTCCTGTTCAACGAAGGCTGGAATAGATTATAAAACCTATTTAGACAGCTTAATCTATTTTTTTTATGGTTATTTTGCTTGTCTTGCTTGTCAGAAACTGAAATTTTGGGTTATGAATAAATGCATGCCGGAAATATTAAAACTGAAATTTTGATAATTCTTATATAACCCCCTCCCCCCCCCCCAAAAAAAAAAATAGAAGCCATTTGGATTTTATAAAGATATTTTTTTTCATTCTCTTTTGGAAGTGTGGGGGGGGGGGGGTATTTGAAAGACGATTAGAAAGCAGAATTTATCGCCAGCTTATCAAACTCACCAGGTGGATTCCGAGCTTAATTAATTAATTTGAGGTCATGACGTCATAAGCCTAATTCAGTGGCTTTGATTTCAGCGGCAAATACTATCGATTAATTTCTGATTGTGATTGATAAGTTCAATGGAAAATTGCATTATCTATTCTATTCTATTTATTATTTTTTCTTTTGTCTCAGTGTATATTATTTGCTTGATTTTTAGAATGTTTTTTGCTTGCTTCATTTGCTTGCCTCGAATGTTTTCCTGCGCGATCATTAATGAAATAACATCCGGGAAGGAAATAGACATGTTTATTTTTATCTCTTGAATTCACACACACACACACACACACGCGCGCGCGCACACCCACACACACAAACACACACACACACACATAAACACACAAACACAAACACACACACACACACACACACACACACACACACACACACACACACACACACACACACACACAGACACAGACACACACACACACACACACACACACACACACACACACACACACACACACACACACACGCTACCCACGGGAATGCGTGTGTGTGTTCTACAAAGTGTGGAAACCTGGCTGTTACCGGTTTTTGAATTATTCATATTTGACTCGTTTGTTATGCGATAGTCCGTCTTTTAGCAACAACATGTAAGAAAATGAATAAAGAACAAAACGATGAAGGCGTAAAGAATGTTTGGAAAGAATAATATAGGAAAATAGATTGATTATTAAGATACGATGATAGTGTAGATTAATTCTTTTGAGGTACAGGTGTCACGTAAAAGAGAGAGAGAGAGAGAGAGAGAGAGAGAGAGAGAGAGAGAGAGAGAGAGAGAGAGAGAGAGAGAGAGAGAGAGAGAGAGAGAGAGAGAGAGAGAGAGAGAGAGAGAGGGAAAGAGAGAGAGAGAGAGAGAGAGAGAGAGAGAGAGAGAGAGAGAGAGAGAGAGAGAGAGAGAGAGAGAGAGAGAGAGAGAGAGAGAGAGAGTAATGTAAAAGAAATTTGTTTAGAAGTAGCCATGTAAAGATAGAAATAATATTTACAAAAAAAAAGAAAAAAAAAGAATTACATATAGCATAAAGAATATAAGGGTATAAGATTCTTAAAGAACTACAACCAATCTCGTAAAGAATAATGTAAAAGAAATTGTTTTTAATTACAAATCCTCACGTAAAAAAATGTAACTTGCTTAGTCTATAGAAATTCCACACTCTCATGAACAGGTTTTGGAGACTTTAGGTCAGTAATCTTGTCCAAGGCCATTGTATCAAGTTAAGTCAGCTGTAAAATTAGTCAATGTTTTACTGTGCGTGTTTGTGTGCTTGCGTGTGTGTTTGTGCTTGTGTGTGTTTGTGTTTGTGTGTGTGTTTGTGTGTTTGTGTTTGTGTTTGTGTGTGCGTTTGTGTTTGTGTTTGTGTGTTTGTGCTTGTGTATGTGTTGTGCTTGTGTGTGTGTTTGTGCTTGTGTTTGTGCTTGTGTGTGTTTGTGCTTGTGTGTGCGTTTGTGCTTGCGTGTGTTTGTGTGTTTGTGCTTGTGTGTTTGGTTGGGCTTGTGTGTGCTTGTGTTTGTGTGTGCGTTTGTGTGTGTGTGTTTGTGCTTTCTTGTGTGTGTGTGCTTGCGTGTGTGTTTGAAGTTGTGCTGTGTGTGTGTTTGTGCTTGTGTGCTTGCGTGTGTGTTTGTGCTTGTGTGTGCGTTTGTGTGTGTGTGTTTGTGCTTGTGTGTGTGCTTGCGTGTGTGTTTGTGCTTGTGTGTGTGCTTGCGTGTGTGTTTGTGCTTGTGCGTGCGTTTGTGCTTGCGTGTGGGCTTGTGTGTGTGTGTGTTTGTGCTTGTGTGTGTGCTTGCGTGTGTGTTTGGGCTGTGTAGTGTGTGCCTTTGTGTTTGTGTGTGTGCGTTTGTGCGTGCGTGTGTGTTTGTGCTTGTGTGTGCGTTTGTGTGTGTGTTTGTGCTTGTGTGTGTGCTTGCGTGTGTGTTTGTGCTTGCGTGTGTTTGTGCTTGTGTGTGTTTGTGCTTGCGTGTGTTTGTGCTTGTGTTTGGGCTTGTGTGTGTGTTTGTGCTTGCGTGTGTTTGTGTTTGTGTGTGTGTTTGTGCTTGTGTGTGTGTTTGTGCTTGTGTGTGTTTATGCTTGTGTGTTTGTGCTTGTGTGTGCTTTTGTGCTTGTGTGTTTGTGATTGCGTGTGTGGTTGTGCTTGTGTGTGTTTATGCTTGTGTGTTTTTGCTTGTGTGTGCTTGTGCTTGTGTGTGTTTTTGTACTTGAGTGTGCGTTTGTGCTTGTGTGTGTGCTTGTGCTTGTGTGTGTTTATGCTTGTGTGTTTGTGTGTTGTGTGTGTTTGTAGTTTGTGTGTTTGTGCTTGTGTGTGAGTTTGTGCTTGTGTGTGTTTATGCTTGTGTGTTTGTGCTTGTGTGTGCTTGTGCTTGTGTGTGTTTTTGTACTTGTGTGTGCGTTTGTGCTTGTGTGTGTTTGTGTTTGTGCTTGAATGTATATGTATGTATAAGGGGGGGGATTGTGTGCATGTGTATGTTTGTGTGAACGTTTGTGATTATAAGTGAATGCGTGTGTGTGTACGTGTTTGTGTATGACTGCGTGAATGTGTATGTGTGTGCCTGTATATATTTATGTGAGTATATATATATGTATGTTTATGCGAGTATATGTGTTGGGATGGATCATACAGTGCTATACAAGCTTACCTTTCCC
>NC_091555.1:7717920-7720420 GCF_042767895.1 Penaeus vannamei | reverse complement strand
GGTTTTGTTTTAATATCACGGTGTGGATAGCATTACTATTACTACTATTACTGCTACTACTACTATTATTAGGGCCTTGAAAATCCATAGTTTGGTCCTTCTGCACAGGTACCGGCATCTCCAAATACTCTTGTCGAGAGAGTTCATGACCCCTGCTGCCACGCCAATCCGTCTGCTGAATTCATGGTCTGACAGCCCAGAATTATGAACTAAACTACCAAGGTATGTGCAGCTCACTGTGACTTCAGTGTCCTCGCCTCAAGCGCGTACCGATCGAGCAGGTTCTCCTAGCAAGTCCCCAAATTCCTGGTCCAGGAGACCTCTAGACCCAAGGGCTTCGCTTCATTACTAAATGCATCAAGAACCACCTCTAGGGTTTCCAAAGACAGATAGAATAGCAACACCATTGGCAAAGTCAAGGACTGTAATCTTGATATTGCCCGGTGTTGCTCCACAATGACTGAACAGTAGCTCTGCCCAGTATCCAGTCCATGCAAGCATTGAAAAGTGTTGGTGCAAGGACACAGCCTTGCCGCACTTCTGAACTAACAGGAAAGAAGCTCGACAGGCCCCCACCACACCTTACAGCACTTTCAGTACCAGGGTACAGGCTTGATATTAGTCCAATAATCCTTGTTGGAATTCCTCTCAGTCTCAGGATATCCCAGAGTGATTCCCGATTCACTATCGAACGCCTTCTTGAGGTCGATGTAGGCTGCGAGCAGCCCACGCCCGAACTCACGGCGGCGCTCTATAATGAGTCGAAGCGCAAGGATACGGTCTATTGAGGACTTACCAGGAGTGAATCCAGATTGCTCCGGCCTCTGATGCCCCAGTAGGTGGTCTCTAATACGTCTCAGAAGGATGTGGGCGAGAAACTTGCTTGGTATACTGAGCAGTGTGATGCCTCGGTGATTGCTGCAGTCCCAACGGTCCCCCTTCCCCCCTCAACAGGTCGGGGGGAACGGTACCAAACCGCCAGATGGCAGTCACATGCAACCCACGAGTCATAGGTTCACCACCAGCCTTTAACGGATCAGCTGGGATGCCGCAAATACCCGCTGCTTTGCCACTCTTCAGCTTGGAAATCGCTCTCCTAACTTCAGTTAGGGAGGGAGGGTCCTCACTGACGGGTAAGTCCGGCAACGGACGAAGGTCATTTACTAAGAAATGGCCTTCGACCTCCTCAGCAAGACCCCTAATAACGTGGGGAGTTGTGAAGTGGACCCGGAGGGTAGCCACAACCAATCTATGATCAGTACCACAAACCTCAGCACTCCTATACACCCTGCAGTTCTGGAGGATCCCCCAACGAGTGCTAACGAGTGTGTGGTCGATCTCCTTGGCTGCATTACCCGCATCGCAGTACCATGTCCAGCGATGCGGGTCCGGGCGCTGGTACCAGGAGCCAGAAATCCTCAATTTCTGGGACCTTGCAAAGTCCCGGAAAAGGAGGCAATTCTCGCTGCCGGTATCAGCTATGGCTACTCCCTGGAGATGGTGAGCGTCACTGCGGCCTGACCAGTAGTAGGTGAAACCACGTGCACTGATCGTGCCGCTGCCAGGTCTACTCACCTCCGAAAGAGCAGCCACCTCAACTCTGTGTGTGTGTATATATATATATGTATGTATATATATATATATATATATATATATATATATATATATATATATATATATATGTATATATATATATATATATATATATATATATATATATATATATATATATATATATATATATATATATATATATATATGTGTGTGTGTGTGTGTGTGTGTGTGTGTGTGTGTGTGTGTGTGTGTGTGTGTGTGTGTGTGTGTGTGTGTGTGTGTGTTTGTGTGTGTGTATGCGTGTATGTGTGTATGAAGAGAAATGAAAATAAGAAAGAATATAAATCAAAGAAGCAACGTTATCGCGACATACCCGTCTACCTACCCTATCTATTCAGTTATCATTTATTCATTTATTTTATTACGCAAAAGCTTCCAGACGCATATTTTCCTCGATCTGAATGTGGGCCGAAATTTGAGTGGTCATGTTTTTTGGTGGGTCTTTCATCATCCCCTTTTTTTGTCCTTTTCTTTCTCTCTCTTCTCGTCTTCTCTCTTTTATTTCCTTTTTCTTTTCTTTTCTTCCCTCTCTCTTCGCTTCGTGTCTCTTCTTCGTAAGCTTTTATGTCTTCCTAGTGGTCTTTCACATCTTTTTCGTGAATGCTTCTTTTTTTTCTCTCTTTCCCTTTCTCCTCGTTTTTCCGTCCATACCTCTTCTTTGTCTCTTTCTGACTCTCTCGCTCTCTCTCTGTCTTTGTCTCTGTCTCTCTGTCTCTCTCTCTCTCCCTCTCCCTCTCTCACTCCTTCTCTCTCTTAATTTCTTTCCCTCCCTACTCTCCTTCTCCATCTTCCCAACAACCCTCAACCGCTTCCCCTCTCCCTCCGCTTCTCTCTCTCTCTCCCTCTCCCCTTCTCCCCTTCTCTCTACCATCTGCTCTTCCCTTTG
>NC_091555.1:7675420-7677920 GCF_042767895.1 Penaeus vannamei | reverse complement strand
TTGTCATTATTATCATTATCATTATCACCATCATTATCACTGATATTATAATTCCTACAATAATCATCATCATCACCACCATCATTATCGCTAATATTATCATTCCTACAATAATCATCATCATTATCGACATTCCTACCACCACCACTGGTATCATCCCACCCACAATCACTTCAATCATCAATTAGCATGCCTACCATCCTCGGTATCATCACACCCCGAATCCCTTCACAATCATCACAATCCCAGCCATTCCCCTCTTTCCGAAATCAGACAAACAGACAGACAGACAGACGGAAGCGAAAAAAAAAAAAAAAAAAAAAAATCGGCCGGGTTTATAAACAATCCCCCCCACCCCCACCCCCCACCCCCCCTGTCACCTTGGCGGCGCGTAAAGGGTGCGGTTGATTCGGCCGTGTTCGCCCCGCCGCTCCGTTCCCACGCTACCGGCCCGAGTTGCCACGGCCTTGGGGGGGGGGGGGAGGGGGAGGGAGGGGTGAAGGGAAGGGGGATGGGGATGGGGGGAGGGAGGGAGGGGGTGAAGGGGAAGGGGGGAGGGAGGGAGGGGTGAAGGGAATGGGGATGGGGATGGGAGAGGGGGAGTTTGGGGAGGAGGGAGGGGATCAAGGTGGATGGGGGGGTAAGGGGGATATGCAGGTGGGGGTGTTTAGGGATGAGGAAGGGATGTAGGTGGGGTGGGGAAGGAGGGGGAGGGGAACAGGGACGGGGAGTTTTAGCTAGGGGGAGGGGATCTAGGTGGGGGGGAGGGAGAGGCCGGGAATAGGGGGAAGGGGAGTTTGAGTAGGAGGAAGGGGTCTTGGTGGTGCAGGGGTAGGGTGTGTGGGTGGGGGGATAGGGGGAGAGGATAAGGGGGGGTGAGGGGGGGACACACGGGGCTGAATAGTGGGGCTCATACCTCGCACGCGCTCGAGATAAAGGTGAGGGAGGGAGATGGATGACTGGGGAATGGAGGCGCATGCATAAGAGTACATAATATATATATATATATATATATATATATATATATATATATATATATATATATATATATATATATATATATATATATGTGTGTGTGTGTGTGTGTGTGTGTGTGTGTGTGTGTGTGTGTGTGTGTGTATGTATAGGCCTATATATACATATATCCGAGTCCGAAAATTTGCGATTCAATCTAATTTCTTATTGTGGCTGTTTCCTTTTTTAATCTTTGTGCACGCGTTACAGTGTTCATATTTTAAACCTTTCTATCTATCTACCCATCTGTCTATCTATCTATCTATCTGTCTATCTATCAATCTATCTATCTATCTATTTCTCTATCTATCTAGCAATCTTTCTATCTATCTGTCTATCTTTCTATTTATCTATCCATCTGTTTATCTATCTAACTATCTATCTAACCGTCTATCAATCTATTTATCTATCTATCTATCTATCTATCTATCTATCTATCTATCTCTCTATCTAACCATCTATCCATCTATCTATCTATATACAGAGAATATCAAAGGTTTTCAAAATATATGGTTGCGAAAAAAAAAAAAAAAAATCCAAGTTCATAAATGTGAACAATTTCCATTTTTTTTTTTTTTTTTTTTTTACACACTTCTCGCGTTTGTGTGCGTGAGAGAGAACACGGTAGAGACGCCTACCTATAAATGATATGGTGACGAATCATGCTTGTATCATATAGCATTGTATGGTGCCTAATAACCGTCATATGCTGTGGGTTAATACAGGGTTATGTTCGTGGTTTCAATTTTTTTTTTTTTTTTGAACTATTTTTTTCTTTTTGGTAAGATTCTTGTGGTGTAAAAATCACACGTTTTCTTTATGATACGTTGGATCTAGAAATTACTGTGATGGTGAAGAATGTTTTGAGAAATTGAAAGTCAAAAGGTGATATAATTCGTGAGGATATGAGTATCTTTTTTGGTATGGTGATGGTAATTATGAATATGATGGTGATGGTGATGATGATGGAGATGATGGTGATGATGAGGATAATGGTGATGGTACTGGGTTGAGGATAATGGTGATGGTACTGGGTATGATGATTGTGGTGTTGGATATACGAACGATGATAATGAGGAGGAGGAGGAGTTAATGGTAGATGATAGTGGATATGAAGATGATGATGATGAAAAAGGAGATGATAGTGAAATTGATGATGATGATGATGAGAAAGAGGTTGATGATAAACAAAATGATGATGATAATGAGAAAAAAAAGTTAATAAATGATGGAAATGATTATGATAATGAGAAAGCTGATAATACTGAAAATGATGATGATGATAATGAGAAAGAAGTAGATGATAATGAAGTTGATGAGGGTGATGATGAAAAAAGCGGTAAATTATAATAACAAAGATGATGATGGTGATGATCATGATTAAGAATACAGTCAACAATTGCAGCAATAACAGCTACAATAAGAGCATAAAAAAATCAACTTCAATGAAAACTGCACTCGCATTCACAACATCAACAACACCATG
>NC_091555.1:7665382-7672420 GCF_042767895.1 Penaeus vannamei | reverse complement strand
CACACACACACACACAAGTACACACACACACACACACATTCTCACATGCACACACACACACACACACACACACACAGTCGCGCGCACACACATGTAGACGCGCATGCATACATACATACATACATGCATACATACACGCACGCACATACTGAAAAATAATGCTTTCGTAAAAGCCACGTGACTCAAGAAAGAGAAAAATGAGAAGGAATAATGACGATAATTAAAAGAGAAAAAGAATACGCCGAGAAATTAACGGATCGCACTTCCTTAGTCCCTTTTTGTCTCTCTCTCTCTCTCTCTCTCTCTCTCTCTCTCTCTTCTACTTCCCTCCGTCACGGTCTTTCATTTCACTACTTCTCTTCTTCCTTCCTCATTTCCTTTGTTTGCTTATATCTATTTCATTATTTCACCTTTCCTTCTCCTCTCCTTCTCCTCCTTCTCTTCTTCCTTCTCCCTATTCTCCCCCTCCCCGACACATTTTCTAGCCTCCTCCCACCCCCCGCGTCTTTATTCCCCCCTTCTTAAAAAAAAAACTCCAGATGGCACCCACACACCGCTCACTCCCTTACCTCTCCCTCCCTCCCTCCCCCTTCTTTCCCCCCTTCCTCCTCCCTCCCTCCCTCCCTCCCTCCCTCCCTCCGACCACCCTCTCAAGGCGCCCACCGGAAGTTGTCAAAAAACCTTTCCGGTCACACATCCTAAGCATAGGTCCACTTCCGGTCACGGTTGAGTGGAGGGTGGGTGGATGGGGTGGGGGGAGAGTACTGGGTGGAGGGGGGGGAGGAGTAGAGGGCGGGTGGTGGGTGGGGGGAGAGTAGAGGGTGGGTAGTGGGTGGGGGTGGGGGTGGGGTGGGTAGTGGGTGGGGGTGGGGGAATTGAGGGGTGGGTGGTGGGTGGGGGTTGATAAAGGGGGTGGGGGAGGTGGGGAGAAAGGGGTAAATGGTTGATGGAGGGGAGGGAGGGGGTTCTTGGAAGGGGGTAAAAGAGTAGTAGTTATCAAAGGGTTAATGAAAGGGGAATGAAACAGAGAGAGAGAGAGATAGAGAAAGAGAAGGAGAAGAGGGAAGGGGGGGGGGGTTGGGGGGACACGACACACATACCAAGATAGAATGAGAAAATATAGAAAAAAAAATGAGAGAATAACACTATCCTCTTCCCAGTCTCAGGAGTAACTACGTGCGTGTAAACCTAGACTTTTTTCACAACCCCGTAAATAACTTGTGTCCAAAGTGGTCACAAAAAAAGAAGAAAAATAACACATACGTTCCTTCGTCATAAATGTGTTGGTCCCTGAGAAAGAGAGAAAGAGAGAGAGGGAGAGAGAGAGAGAGAGAAAGAGAGAGAGAGGGAGGGAGGGAGAGAAAGAGAGAGGGAGGGAGGAGAGAGAGGGAGAGAGAGAGAGAGAGAAAGAGAGAGAGAGAGAGAGAGAGAGAGAGAGAGAGAGAGAGAGAGAGAGAGAGAGAGAGAGAGAGAGAGAGAGAGAGAGAGAGAGAGAGAAAAGAGAGAGAGAAAAGAGAAAGAGAAGAGAGCAGAAGAGAAGAGAGACGAGAAAAGAGAAGAAAAACCGAGAAAGAAAAGAAAAGAGAGCGAAATAAAAGAAAGAAACAGCCAGAAAGCAAAGAAAAGAAAGAAAGAAAGCAAGAGAGCGGCAGGGCAGGGCAGGGCAGGGCGGAGGGGGGGGGGGGAGCGTGTAAGAGAGCGAGGCACACGATGTTGACAAGAATGAATGAAAACTGAATGGCCATTTTCGTCATTCAACATTCATTCACATTCCGAGGCGACGCGAGTACGTGCTAATGTCTCTCCGTCCACTTCTCCGTCTCATTCTTTTCGTCAATTTCCCGTAAATGTTCGACCGGGGAAGCACAGGTTGAGGAGACGAAAGCAATGGCGCGGCAAAAAAAGCAATCAAAGGAAAAGGAAAAAATAAACAAGTAAATAATGAAGCCACGTGTCGATGATGATGATGACTAATAATAATAATGACAATAACAATAATAATAATGATAAAACAAATCGGAGACTTATATAAATAGAAAATCTAAAAAACAAAAACAAAACGTCAAAACCACTGAAGAAAAAAACAACATCGCCAAAAAGGAGGAGGAAAAGGGAGAGAGAAAAACTCAGAAGAAGAAGAAGAGAAAAAAACCAAAGAGAGAATAATAACAACACAAAATAAAGAGAGGATGTGAACGAACCGTTGTGAAATCAATAAAATATGCACCGTCATGCGAAGGCGCGCGCGGGCATGGGAGAATCCTCAAACAGACGATCGGGTCCCACTCGTTACTCGCCCAGCCCCGAGGTAGACTTCGCCGAGCCTCTTGGATAGATCGATCGATAGATAGATAGATACGTAGAGAAGAGGGTGGGGGGGGGGGGGTTGAGAGGTAATATGGGGGAAGGCGTGGTTATTAAGGTCTATATTCCTTTCCTCCTCCTCCTCCTCCTCTTGCTGTTTAAGAAGGGGAGAGGCGAGAAGCGAGAATCCTTGCACAAGATGTATAAATATTCAGGGTAGGTTCTATGTAGAGTGCCTCCCTCCCTCCCCCTTCTCCCCCCTACTGTTCTCTGCCCCTCCCCTTCCCCTTCCCCTTCCCCTCTTCCTCCTCCTCCTCCTCCTCCCATTTTTCGCAGTGTCATTCAAACACAACAGGTGGACACATTTTGCAGCGGCGATGGACAGAAAGGTGAATATGGAGCCGGACATACAGACATCGCACATATACTCGTCCTTCTCCCTCTACCTCCTTCTCCTTTCCTTTCTCTCTCTTTCTCTCTCCGTCTCCCTTCTCTCTCTCTCTCTCTCTCTCTCTCTCTCTCTCTCTCTCTCTCTCCCTCTCTTTCCAAAAGACGTTTCAACGCGAGCCCATATCCAACGTCAGGTGCAACCAGGAACCATTTACATACACGATTGCACAAGTTACACGGATGGACAGACAGACAGCCACGGCCCGCCCCCTTTTAGATCCCTCCCCCTCCCTCTTTCCCTCCCTCCCTCCCTCTTTCCCTCTCTTCTCCCCACTCCCTCCTCCGCCCCCAACAGACCATGCAGAGGTGAGACTGAATGACTGAATGACTGACAAAAGCGAAAAAACACAAATAATTATTATTACAACAATTAAACATAACTGGCAACAAAGTGCAGATGTACGATAACATAACAAAAATGAATTAAAAACAGAAAAGTTTCTCTTTCTCTCTCTCTCTCTCTCTCTCTCTCTCTCTCTCTCTCTCTCTCTTTCTCTCTCTCTCTTCGTTACGGCTGTTACCTCCTCTTCCTCTTCCTCTTTTTTTAAAGTCCCTCATTCACCTCTCCCTCTTCCCTTGGCCACCCAACCGCATATCCATATAACGTCTTCGGGAGTGAGGAGGAAGAGGGGGAGTCAGAAGAAGAAGAAGAAGAAGAAGAAGAAGAAGAAGAAAAAGGAGGAGAAGAAAGGCCGATGGGAGACCAAGAAAAAAAGAGAGAGAAAAGGTAGATAAAGAAACAAAGGAAGAAAGAGAGAGACGAACGGAGCATTTGAGTCACATGAGAGTAATGATGTCTGACGTCCCATGACTAACCCCCCTACCCCCCACCCCACCCCACCCCCCGTCTCTTTCTCCGTCCTCTCCCACTTCCTTCAACCTTAACCCCCACCCCCCCTTTCCCCTCTCACGTCTTCCCAAAGAAATGAAATCGACATCAAATGATAAATTAAATGGACGAATGAATTATTAATGAATAAACAAAAACTTATAGCGGTTTGAATAAATAAATAAAATGTTTCTCAGTGTTCTTAAAACGTCGTTAGTACGTATTAACGCATTGCTCCCTATTTACGGATATTCTGATTTTCCTCCTCTCTCCATCTCCTCCTATTCTTCTTCCTTCTTCTTTTCCTCTAGATTTAAGCCAGGCCAGAATGACAGTCTGTTTGTCTTTATCTTTCTACTTCTCTTTCTTTCCTTCTAATTCAGCACTCACTCACTCTCTCTCTCTCTCTCTCTCTCTCTCTCTCTCTCTCTCTCTCTCTCTCTCTCTCTCTCTCTCTCTCTCTCTCTCTCTCTCTCTCTCCACTTTTTCCTTCTTTTCTTTCTCTCTGGTTTAGTTTCTCTCTCTCTCTCTCTCTCTCTCTCTCTCTCTCTCTCTCTCTCTCTCTCTCTCTCTCTCTCTCTCTCTCTCTCTCTCTCTCTCTCTCTCTCTCGCACCGAAAACGTCGCCTTGCCGCGACAAACCACATCCTTCAAGAGGGCGACTGGACGCCCGTGTGTGTGTGGGGGGAGGGGATAGTGGGGGGATAGTGGGGGGAGGGGGGATGAGTGCGGGGAGAGGGAGAGAGGGATAAATAGGGGGTAAGGGGGTGGGAGGATGAGGAAGGTTTGGAGTTGTGGGTGGTGGCCGAGAAGGGCAATACTTCTGTTGAAGCAGCATGGCAGTCAATGGTCAAGATTGGGGGAAGGAGGCATGGGAAGGGTGGGAGAGTCAGATGGAGTTAAAAATATAGTCCTAGAGAAAAGGGGGAGGGGGAGAGAGAGAGAGAGAGAGAGAGAGAGAGAGAGAGAGAGAGAGAGAGAGAGAGAGAGAGAGAGAGAGAGAGAGAGAGAGAGAGAGAGAGAGAGAAAGAAAATAAACAAAAGAAAAAAACAAAAAAAAGTCGACCCAAATCATCAGTATCATAAAACTTGTTGCTCTTCCTCCTATTCCTTCTTCGGCGCCTTCCACCTTTCTCCTTCCCCCTCCCCCTCCTCCTACACCTCCTCCTCCTCCTCCTCCTTCTCCTCCCGGATTTCCGAGCGACAGCCTCCTGGCATCACTAATCCCTTCCTCTTTATCAGCATCATCGTCCAAAACTCCTGTTCTTGGTGGGATCCTTAAGGTCTATTCTTACCTTCGAATCCTATGGGTGCATCACCCTTATGCCCACCTTGGCTGCCGCACGCAACGCTCTTGCTTGCCTGATGCACTCAAACGCACATGCGCGCACCGGCACAGGCATACACGCTGGTGTGGAAACATCCACGAGAGAGAGAGAGAGAGAGAGAGAGAGAGAGAGAGAGAGAGAGAGAGAGAGAGAGAGAGAGAGAGAGAGAGAGAGAGAGAGAGAGAGAGAGAGAGAGGGGATGATAATTGTAACACTGCTCTCTCTCTATCTGTTGGTCTCCTCCTCTCTCTCTCACTCTCTCTCAAACACACACACACACACACACACACACGCACACACACGCACACACACGCACACACACACACACACACAAATAACGAAACACCGAAACACAACCTTGAAAGGAGCCCCGGCCACCCCCTCCCCCCCAACTTCCTGTCCAGGCACAGTGTGTGGTGTCTCCTTAACATACAAATCCCCAGCTTCCGGTCCTCAAGACGTCACATGCCTAAGTACGCGCACAAAAAAGGCTAGTTAAGAAACCTTTCTCCCACTTCCCTCCCCCCCCTCCTTCTCCTCCTACCTCCTACCTCTTCTCTACCTCTCTTTTTTATTTTCCTCTTCCTCTTTCTTTTTTTTTCTCTTCTTTTCTCTTTTCTCTCTCTTTTTTATTTTCCTACTCTCTCTCTCTCTCTCTCTCTCTCTCTCTCTCTCTCTCTCTCTCTCTCTCTCTTTTCTCTCTCTCTCTCCTTTCCATTTTTATCCCCTCCCCCGTCCTTCTTTCTCCTCCTATCCACTTTCTCCCCTACCTCCCTCTTTCCCTATCCACCTTCCCTCCCCTACCCTCCCCATTCCCCTATCCACCCCCCCCCCCTAGCCCCACACGTCAGCTGTCAGCCATCCTTTTCCATCGTCAGTCTGTTAGTCTGTTTGTCTGTCGGAGCCGTCTTGTGCATCTGACTGGCAGTGTCTTGATGGGCCAGTTTCCTTGTCTCTCTTCCTTCGGCCGTCTGGGAGATCTTGTGGGGGGGAGGAGGAGGAAGAGGAGGAGGAGAAAAAAGAAGGAAGAGCGAGTGGATGATGAAAAGGCGGAGGATAAGGATGAGGGAGAGGAAGGACGAAGAAGAGGAGGAAGGATGAGGAAGAGGAATAGGAAGTACGAAGAAGAGGAAGAGGAAGAGGGAAATGAAGAAGGGGAAGGGAAGAGAAGAGGATGAGGAAGAGGGCAGTGATAGTAGGGGATAAGTGTTAATTGTTGTCGACTCCATCCAGTCTGGGAAGGCCGTGAGGGGACTCGCTAACCAAAGGGAGGAAGGAGACGGTCTCTTGTTCTCTCTCTCTTCTCTCTCTCTCTCTCTCTCTCTCTCTCTCTCTTCCCCCACCCCCCCCTCTCTCTCTCTCTCTCTCTCTCTCTCTCTCTCTCTCTCTCTCTCTCTCTCTCTCTCTCTTCGTTGTAAGCGGGCACCCCCACACAGTCGGCCGCCCGTGTTACAGCCTATCCGAAGCCGCCAAGCTCCTCCCACCCGCCCACCCGCCCATCAACCCATTTCGCACAAGCGCCCACCGGCTCACCCGCCCGTAAACATGACGCAATACTCCTTTTCTTCCACGTTCTTTTAACCCGTTACTCCAACCCTTTCCTTTCTCCTCACTCCCTCCTCCTTCCTTTTTTTTGAGGGGTAAGTATTTCCTCCGGGATGGAAAAAAAGGCCATGAACCACGAAATATGGATAAGGAGGAGGAGGAGGAGGAGGAGGAGGAGGAGGAGGAGGAGGAGGAGGAGGAGGAGGAGGAGGAGGAGGAGCAGCAGTACGGAGAGGAGGAAGAGAGAAGAAGAGGAGGATGAGAAAAGGAGAAGAGGAAGAGAGAAGAAGAGATGGGAGGAAGAAGCGAAAGGAGGAGGATAATGAAGAGAAAGAAGAAGTAACGAAAGGGGAAGAGAAAGAAAAGGAGAGAGAAAAAGGAGAGGGAGAAAGAGATAGGAGAATAAAAAAAGGGAAGAAGTGAAGGCGAAGGAGTATAAAAAGAGGGAGAACGAGAAAGAAGAGATATGGGTGGCGGAAGGGAGGGTGGCAAAGATGTGGGGGCCACTTTTTCTACAAATTGCCTCCCCCCTCCCCCCCCCCCTCTCTCTTGAATATAACTCTTCACTGTTACTTGATGTGCG
>NC_091555.1:7642882-7662882 GCF_042767895.1 Penaeus vannamei | reverse complement strand
GGAGGGAGGGGAGGAGGGAGGAGGTGTGGGGAGGAGAAGGAGGGAGGGGGAGGGGAGGATGGGATGGTTGAGGGGGAGGGGAGGGGCGAGTAAACAATGGCGTGGGGCGGGGTCTGCGTCACGCCGGAGTACGACACAAGGTACATGAATGAATGGATGAAGGGGCAGAGGCCACAGCAGAGGGAGTGGGGGGATGGGGATGATGGGAGGGGGAAGGGGGGTTGGGGAGTGGGGATGGGGGAAGGGGGAAGGGGGGAGGAAACGAGGGGGAATTGGGGTGAGGTGAAAAGGGGAGGGGGAAGGGGGCTGGGGGGGGGAGAAGAGGATTGTGGAGAGGATGCAAGGTTGGGGAAGGGGGAGGGGTAGGGAGAGAAGGGAAAGTTAGTGTTAACATGGAAAGAGAAAAAGAAAGAGAAAGAGAGAGAGAGAAAAGAAGCAAGGGCAGATAAAGAGAGAGAGAGAGAGAGAGAGAGAGAGAGAGAGAGAGAGAGAGAGAGAGAGAGAGAGAGAGAGAGAGAGAGAGAGAGAGAGAGAGTGCTAAGCGACGCAGAGAGAAATGAGACAATGCAACGGACGAATCAAGGAGACAATGGTGAATAAATAAGGCGAGACAATAAGGCCAACATCATCCCCGAACCAAGACAAGACGCAGAAGGAGTTTAAGGAGGCGGATGGGGTGGTATGCAAGGAGGAGGAGGAGGAGGAGGAGGAGGAGGAGGAGGAGGAGGAGGAGGAGGAGGAAGAGGTGGAGGAGAAGGAGGCGGATGGGGTGGTATGCAAGGAGGAGGAGGAGGAGGATGAGGTGGAGGGAGAAGGAGGTGGATGGGGGTGGTATGCAGGGCAGGAGGAGGATGAGGATGAAGAGGTGGAGGAGGTGGAGGAGGAGGAGGAAAAGGAGGAGGCGGATGGGGTGGTATGCAAGGAGGAGGAGGAGGAGGAGGAGGTAGAGGTGGAGGAGAAGGAGGTGGATGGGGTGGTATGCAAGGAGGATGAGGATGAGGATGGGGTAGTATGCAAGGAGGAGGAGGAGGAGGAGGGGGAGGAGTAAAAAGAGAAGGAGGAGGGAGGAAGAGAAGAGGAAAGAGAAAGAACATCAAAAAAACACAAGAAAAGAAAAACATGCCCGAGCAAATCGTAAAGAAATGGAATAAAAAAAGAGGAAAAAAAACGAGAGAAGACGATGAAAGTGGAGAACGTGCGTGGAGAAGAGAGAAGAGAGAAGGGAGAAGAGAGAGAGAGATTGGGGAGGGGGGGGTGTAGGAGGAGGGAGGAGGAGGAGGAAGGCTCGTTATAATAATAAAAGTCTTTCGCAATTCTCTGAAGGCTAACAGGACCGGATATGGAAATTCATCCGGGAGTTTTGCACGAGGTGGTGGTGGAGGAGGAGCAGAGAGGAGGAGAAGGGGGGAGGAGGAGGGAGGGGAGGAGGAGAAGGGGGGAAGAGGAGGAGGGAGAGGTGAGGAGGGGAGAAGGAGAGGAGGAGGAGCAGAGAGGAGGAGAAGGGGGGAAGAGGGGAGGAGGAGAAGGAGAAGGGAGAGGAGGGGGAGGAGGAAGAGGGGGAGGAGGAGGAGGGAGAGGAGGAGGGAGGAGGGAGAGGCGAGGGAGGGGAAGGGTGGGAGGGAGGGAGAGGGAGGGAGGGTGGAGGGAAGGAGGAGGAGGAGGAGGAGGAGGGAGGAGCAGGAAGGAGGAGGAAGAGCGAGAGGAGGAAAAAGCGGTGGAGGTGGAGTAGGAAGAGGAAGAGAGAGAGAGGACAAGAAAACACTAACAAAAGGTCAAAGGTGACAATATTAAATGTTATACGTAGCCTAAAAATGTAGACAAAAGGACAGCAAAATAAAGAAATTAAGAAAATATAGAAAAGAAGAAACGAAAAAGAAAGAAATAAGCCAAAACAAAGAAGCAAACGAACAAAAAAAACAGGAGGAGGAACAGCAGCAAGATGAGGCGCATGAGGAGGAGGAGAAGAAAGGAGCAGCAGCAAGAAGAGGAGGAGGAGAAGCAAGATGAGGTAGAGGAGGAGGAGAAGCAAGAGGAAAAGAAGCAGGAGGAGGAGAAGAAAGGGGAGGAGAAGCAAGGAGGAGAAGCAAGAAGAGGAGGAGGAGGAGAAGGAGGACAGAGAGAGAGAGAGCGCGGCAGGGGAGTGGCTGAGGTGAAGGTCTGAAGCCGAATGAATGGGCTTACTGAATGACTCGTCAGCGCCACGTCGAGTGAGGGTGGCGAAGGACAGCCGATTCTCACGGGCACCGACTCAATGAATGGATGGAGGAATGTATGAATGAATGGGGGCGGGGTCAGGGGAGGGTGGGGGGCGGAGTCGGGGTTCCTGGTTGGCTTGGGGATGAATGAATGGGTGAGTGAATGGATAGCTGAATGGGTGGATGGATGTAGATAGATTGGGTGTATTTTTGTTGTTGTTTTTGTTAAGCTTGTAGAGAGATAGACAAATACATCGGATTAAAATGGCTACATCGATACGAATAAGTAAATAAAGCAGAACAAACGAAAGAAAAGAAGAATAAAGGAGAGAGAGAGAGAAGGAGACATAGAAGGCTTCTCTACAACAATCAATTCATAGGTACGGATGCCATGGAGATTACGCCACGCCAATATGCGAGACACTTAGCGCCGAATGCCAAACGAGACACGAGACAAAAAGCCAAGGAGGAGAGAGAGAGAGAGAGAGAGAGAGAGAGAGAGAGAGGAGAGAGAGAGAGAGAGAGAGAGAGAGAGAGGGAGAGAGAGAGAGAGAGAGAGAGAGAGAGAGAGAGAGAGAGAGAGAGAGAGAGAGAAAAAAAATCTTGAATCAAAGAGAAAAAGGGAAAGAGAAAGTAGAAACGTGTAATCGTCCCATGTCTTACACAAGGTTCGAGTCACGGGTATAAGGAAAAAAAAATATACATAAAAAATAAAAGGTGCTTACGTATATGACATCAAGATTTAATTAAAGAAGAGCAATTGAATCACCGTCGGCTTCATCAGAATGCGCACGGCACCAAGCACAAGGCGAATAAACAATAATAAAAACAAAAACACAGAACTCAGAAGATAAAGAAGACGAACAACAACAAATACGAGAACAGAGAGAACAAAAAGAAGACGAACAACAAATACAACAACAGAGAGAACAAATAGAAGACGAACAACCGAACAACAAATACAACAACAGTAAACAAATACAAGACGAACAACCGAACAACGAATACAACAACAGACATAGAACAAAAAGAAAAAAATACGAACAAACACAATAACAAGACAGAACAAAAAGCAACAACAACAACAAGACAGAACAAAAAGCAACAACAAATCAACAACAACAACAACAACAGCGGCCCGAGCGAAGGCGGTGTATCCAGCTGCCAAAACGTATCCGCCAAGCGACCCGGTTTGGAATACCCAACGAGTCCGAATGAATGAAATAAGCGGGATCCATGAATCGTAATTCAAGACCCGCCAAGGAGGAGGGAGGAGGAGGGAGGAGGAGGGAGGAGGGAGGAGGGAGGAGGAGGGGGGAGGGAAGGAGGAGGGAGGAGGAGGAGGGGGAGTAGGGAGGAGGAAGGAGAGGGAGGGAAGGGAGGAGGGAGGAGGGAGGATGAGGGGAGGGGAAGAGGGAGGAGGGAGGAGGGAAGGAAGGAGGAGGAAGGAGGAGGGAGGAGAAGGAGTAGGGGAGGGGAGGGGGATAAGGTAGAGGGGGGGAGGTAGAGGTAGTGGAGGGGGATGGGGAGGAGAGTGGGAGGGGGAGGAGACAGACAGGCGAGCGAGCAAGCGAGCGACCGTGGGGAAGGAGTTGAATAATCGAACGCACAAACGCACACACCAATAAACTCTCACGTACACAAAGACGAACGCATGCATACACACATACGCAAAGACCCATTAAGGAACTTCTCTTCGTCGTCATTTCTCTCTCTCTCTCTCTCTCTCTCTCTCTCTCTCTCTCTCTCTCTCTCTCTCTCTCTCTCTCTCTCTCTCTCTCCATTCTTCCTTTTCCTCAAAGCCTGCCCATTACAGCAGCACTCCCTCCTCCTCTCTCCCTACCTGTCTAACGGCCACGCCCTTTCAAGGTAGCACTCCACTGTCCGTAAGA
This sequence comes from Penaeus vannamei, assembly GCF_042767895.1. Classification (NCBI taxonomy): domain Eukaryota; kingdom Metazoa; phylum Arthropoda; class Malacostraca; order Decapoda; family Penaeidae; genus Penaeus; species Penaeus vannamei. Next base: position 7,658,795 of record NC_091555.1, on the reverse strand, counting down.
ATCAGGTCCAAATGTTCTATCCCCCACCTCTCCTCATTTCCCTCCCCTCCCTCTCCGTACCTGTCTGACGGCCATCTCTCTCTCTCTCTCTCCTCTCTCTCTCTCTCTCCCTCTCATCCCCCATTCAACTTCTCCCTTTATCTCCACTCCCTCTCCCTTTTCCTCTGTCTCTGTGGAGGATCTCTCTCTCTCTCTCTCTCTCTCTTATTCAATCTTCTCTCTCTCTCTCTCTCTCTCTCATCCAATCTCTCTCATCTCTCACCTCTCTCCTTTCTCTCTGTCTCTCTTCTTCTCCCCCTCTCTCTCTCTTTATCCACCTCTCTCTCTCTCTACTCTCCTATCTCTTTATCTCCCCTCCCTCTTTCTACTTATCCAATCTCTCTCTCTCTGCTTTCAGATCCCGATGCCGCGGCCAAGCTAAATACAGCTAGAAGAAGGTAACGTGACACAACCTCCACTACACCGGGTCTCCAGGCCAGACACAACTGTGGTCGCTGGCTCAGGTAACGCGTTAAGAGGGAACACACAAAACTACGCCCCCTCTCGCCCCCCCACCCCCCTCCTCCAAGCCCCAACGACGCCCCACCCTCTCCTCCCGATATCACTATATACGCCACCTCTACTCCCGTCTCAGCTGAGATCCCTACCCACCTCTTCTCTCTCTCAAAACGCCTAGACGTACACTCCAACCTCGGTGTCTCTCTCACTCGCATTCAAAACAGACAGACAGACAGACACAGACACAGACACAGACACAGACACACACACACACACAAACACAGTGCCACCTCCGCCGCAAGGCCTCCTGAGCTTCCCGGCTCGACCCTGAAGCTTTCTACCGACCGCGTCAATCTCCCCTCCCTCCCTCCCTCCCTCCTTCCCTCTCCCTCTACCGCGTCAATATCCCCCCTCCTCTCCCCCTTTCTCCATCCTCCTCTCCCTCTACCGCGTCAATCCCATCCCCCCCCCCCCCGGTCGCCCTCGAGAATCGTGGGTTGGCGGTGCACGTCCTCGGCACTATATCCGGGTCGGGCAGGGTGTAGGGCACTCCTGTGGTATGCCCACGTCCGAGGAGGAGGGGGGGAGGGGGAGGGGGAGGGGAGGAGGGGGGAGGGAGGGGGAGGGAGAGAGGAGGTGGGGGGAGGAGGGAGGGGAGGAGGAGGAGGAGGGAGGAGGGAGGAGGAGGAGAGAGAGGGGAGGGGAAGGAGGAGGAGGAGGAGGAGGAGGAGGAGGGAGAGAGGAGGGAGGAGGAGGAGGAGGAGGGGAGGGGGAGGGGAGGGGGAGGGGAAGGGAGGAGGAGGGAGGGGGTAAGTGCGGACTCAGGGTCTCAAGGGTCGGGTACCCCCTGTCCGACCGTGCCCAGGCATCTATCTCCCCAAGTGTGGGTACAATCGTTGGGGTGGAGGGGGCGGAGGAGGAGTGAGGAAAGAAAGAGGAGACATATTACAGCAGGCTATCACTTCACTCTCCTGCCTTCTTCCTCCTCCCTCTTTCCTCTTTCATCTCTCCTTTCTCCTCCTTCTTCCTCTTCCTCTCTTTCCTCCTCCCTCTTCCTTCCTCTCCCTCTCTCTGTCTCCTCACATCCTCCCATCCTCCTCTTGCTCTCTCTTCCTCTCTCTTTCTCCTCCACCTCCCCATCCTCCTCTTGCTCTCTCTTCCTCTCTCTCCTCCTCCTCGCTACCCGCACCCATCCCTATCCTAAGCAAACACCACTCATCCACCAACAATGGAAGAAGGGAAGTGGGAAAAGGGAAAAAAAGGAAAAAAATTTAATCATCAATAACCCGCGATATAAATCAAGTCCTATCTGACTCCACCGGAATATCAAGTTCTGTCTGGGACTTCTGTTACACAACGAATAAAAAAAGTAAAGAATAAGAGAGAGAGAGAGAGAGAGAGAGAAACAGAAGCGAAAACAAACCGCTATTATAACGTACCCAGAGCCAGGAGTGAGGAAGTGAATGGTAGAGACGCGAGAACAAGCGATAAAAATGGAGAGGTAAAATAGGGAGGGGTGAATGACTAGGGATAGATCAAGGGGAAAGAAAAAGAAAGAGAGAAAGAGAAAGAGAAAAAGAAAGAGAAAGAAAGAGAGAGAAAGAAAGAGAAAGAAAGCGAGAGAGAGAAAGAGAGAGAGAGAAAGAAAGAAAGCGAGAGAGAGACCGAGATTGAGAATGAGGGGGGAGGGGCAGCCTGTGGAATGTTGGGAATGTATACCTCTCCCGTCTAACCTGTGCATCCCCTCCCCTCCACCTCCCCCCCCACCCGCTGGCCAGCTTAGCTCCCCCTTTCACCACAAAGGGAGAGAGGGGGGATAAGGGAGAGGGGATAGGGGACAGGGAGGGAGGGAGGGAGAGGGGACAGGGAGAGGGGAGAGGGGAGAGGGGGCAGGGAGGCAGAGGGGGAGAGGATGAGAGGGGTAAAGGGAGGGAAAGACCTTCAAATAGATTCCTGAGCACCAACAGGCATACACAAAACTACTATGTCAACATCTTTGGTCTCGTCCATTCATTCAATTCATTCATTCGCCTCTCCCTCCCTCCCTCTATCCCTCTCCCTCTCTCCATCTCTCTCTCATCCTGGATTTTGATAAGATATACGGGAGGAAATAAGAGAAAAGGGATTATAAAAGTCAACGATCAACATGTAACAGACTTCAAAAAACATATTTTACCCTCCTTCCCTCCCTCCCTCCCTCCCTCCCTCCCTCCCTCCCTCCGTCCCTCTCCTCTCCCTGTGATAACACGCATGAATGGAAAGGTTCAGGTAAGTGGGGTGGGGTGGGGTGGGGTGGGGGAGAGGGAGGGGGTATCACGGGTCAAAGGTAGGTCGTAAAACTCGAGAGAAAATCATGGAAAGGGGGAAATGGAGGGGAGATAGAGAGATAAAGGGGGAGAGAAGAGATAACACGTGAAAACCTGAGAAGATAAGAAAAGAAAATAGGAGAAAAGAAAAGAGGAGAAAAGGAGAGAAGGGCGAATGCGAAATGAAGACAAAAAGGAGAACAAAAAACATACGAAAGACCACAACAACGAAATGTGAATGGGTTTATTGTCGAGAGAGAAGAGGAGAGGGTGAGTAGGGAGAGGTAGGGAGAGGGAGGGAAGAGGAGGAAAAGGAGGAGAAAAGCGAGGGAAGGGGAGGAAAGGGATAGAGGACGGAAAAGGAGAAAAGGAGGGAAAGGAAGAAAATGAAGGAGAGGGAAGGAAAGGGAAGGCAAGGAAATGAGGAAGAAAGCGAAGGAGGAAGGGAAAAAAAGGAGAGAAGGAAAACGAAGAGGAAGAAAGCGAAGAGGAGGGGGGAAAAAGGAGGAGAGGACGACGACGACGAGGGGGAAGCGGGAAGAGGGGCGTAAAAAAAAAAAAAAAAGTTGACCGACGCGACATGAATGAGGGACTCTCACTCCATCCCCTTCAACGGCCGACACATCGAACGCACACGGGCATCCGACCCGACAAACAAAGCCACCTTCTACTGCCACATCGGCGCCGCCATTCACGACAAATACGCTCAGATTCGCAGGTTGATAAAAAGGGAAGGAAGGAAGGAAGGAAGGAAGGAAGGAAGGGAGGAAGGAATAAGGAGGGAGGGAAAAGGGGGGAGGAAGGGAGGGAAGGAAGGAAAGAGGGAGGGAAGGAAGGAAGGAAGGGAAAAGGGAGGGAAATGTAATGAATGAATGAATGAAGGAAAGGAGGAAGAAGGGAGGAGGAGAAAAGGAGAGAAAGAGAGAGAGAGAGAGAGAGAGAGAGAGAGAGAGAGAGAGAGAGAGAGAGAGAGAGAGAGAGAGAGAGAGAGAGAGAGAGAGAGAGAGAGAGAGAAGAGAAAGAGAAAGAAAGAGAAAGAGAGAGAGAGAGAGAGAGAGAAAGAAAGAGAAAGAGAGAGAGAGAGAGAGAGAGAGAGAGAGAGAGAGAGAGAGAGAGAGAGAGAGAGAGAGAGAGAGAGAGAGAGAGAGAGAGAGAGAGAGAGAGAAAGATAGAAAGAGAGAGCAAAGATAGCAAATCGAACGAGAGAAAAGAGACAGAAATATAAACAGATAGAGAATAGGACAAGGCAGTAGAAAGGAATAAAAGGGGATATGGGGGGGGGGGGGGAGTCCGTAGGGGTCCGAAGGATGTATCGATATCCCAGGAGGAAAGACCGGAAACGGGGAATGAAAGAGATCCCGATAATGACGAAGAGAGGCGTAGATGAAGATATTTAGATCGATAAGAGAGGGAGACCGAAAGGAGAGAGGGGGTAGAAGAGAGAGGAACAGGGGGAACAGGGAAAATATCGACTAAAGACTTTAATAACGAAAGAAAAGAGAAAAAGGAAGACAAAAAAGGTGAGCTGGATATAAGGTAGAGGAAGGAACAGCTGTCAAACGGGGACTCAGAACACAGGAAAATGAAACAGCAGGTAAAGAGAAAAAATGGGGGAGGGGGGGGGAAAGAGAAGGGGGTGGGGGTGGGTGACTCTCTTCGAGAGAAAGGGTTTGGGTGTTTGTTGGCCACGGGGGTGATCCGGGGGGGGGGGTAGGGGGAGGGAGGGGTCTTCGCCATGAATGGAAGAGGGAAAATATGAATGAATGAGATCTCACGTAGGGGCCCCACCCACACCCCCACCCCCCTCCTCTCCCCACTCCCGAGGACAGGTCCAGTAGGGGGGAAATTGGGGAAGGTTGAAATTGACGAATGAAAGAAAAGGAAGTGAAAGATAAAGAAGAAAAAATATTATCTGACCTAAGCCAAAGAGAAATGATGATGGTGATGAAATGTAAAGAAATTTGACGAGATGAAATGAGGGAATCTTTATATACATTTTCATTTTACACCATACGCCAAAATTTAACGTTGGGAGATAGAACAAACAGACACATATCTACACGACCTAAATGGGGGGGGGGGAATAAAGAGAGAAAATTCATCGGTGTCCAAAACCAACTCGTTAAAAAAATAAGAATAAAAATAAAAATGAGCATCTCTTGACCTCAAAGACCTTACTTACGCTAAAGCCAAGACGCAAGGAGGGGGGGGGGGGATACTGACCTCGTACCTCCGCCTGTGTCACGTGTCATGTGTCATGTGCCACGTATGAAAGTGTGGGCTCGCAATACTGCCGATCGTGGGCGGCAGCAAAACAAACAGGCACAAACATACACTTAGAAATTGTTTCCTTTCGCTAGCCATCTTACCGCCCGTATCCCCTCCCTCCCCCCCTCTCCCTCCCACCCCCCCTCTCTCTCCAAGGTGGCGCGGGTGGGCATCAAGGAGTGTTAGGGGGAGGGGAGGGGGTGGGGGGTGATGAGGATTGTTGGTGAGGGGGAGGAGGGAGGAGGAGGTGGTTGTAGTGTTGCCACATGGCGAGCCCCCACTTATCACCTCTGAACCAATTTGTTGTTTATACACGCCAATAGAGTGAGTCGCGTTGCCAATTCGCCATTTTATCGAAAACTAGATTGGCCTTCTCGAGTGATCGCTTGTTATTTGGCCTTGCAATAGTCTTGCAAATGCACGAAAAAGGAGCCTCTGCAACGGTGTGGTAATCCAGTCAGCTGAGGACTCGTATGTCTACTACCGTTAATAATAATAAAAAAAAAACAAAAAACATTTACGTATTGCAACTCACGCGATATCAATCAATATCAGAGTTCAAGAGTTTAGCGCAAGAAATCCAATCTGCATTTAATAACGATATTCATTCATTCTTTCGCTAATTCATTCTGATGGCCAGCCGAGGTAGGGGGGGTCAGGGGAGATGGAGGGGGAGGGGGGAGTCACCTACACGAAATATAAGATGCGGGTGGGGGGTGGAGGATGGGGGGGGTGGAGGATGGAGAGGGAGAGGGAGAGAGAATAAGAGAAAGAGAGAAAAAGATAGATAAAGATAGAGAGTGAGAGTGAGAGAGAAAGAGAGAGAGACAGAGAGAAAGAGAGATAAAGAGAGAGAGAAAAAGAAAGAGATAAACACACAGAGAGAGAAAGAAAGAGAGATAAAGACACAGAGAGAGAGAAGAGAAGAGAAGAGAAAAAGCAGCACAGACACCTCCACGGCTGGCGCCAGTCTACCTGTTCTTATCGCTTCCTCTTATCGTTTATCGCCACAGGTTATCCACTATCTCTGAAGGCCCCGCCACTTCTCGAAATCCGAAAAATATACGAACAATAAAAGTAAATAAATAACACCCCCCCTCCCCCCCTCCCCCAAACACGCTCTCATTCTGCATGTGCATTTATGCTAATGAGTGCGCGCGCGGCAGGTGTGACAGGTGAGGTGTGGGTGAGGGTGGGTGTAGGGTAGGGGGAGGGGGTTGAGGTGGGGTGGGGTGGGCTGCGAGGGGGGTGGGGGGAGTGGGATCTAAATCCTCGCAGCGGCGGAATCCCACTCAGACCGGAAGACCCAAATCGTTTTATTCTCCCCCCCCCCCGCCCCCCAACACCCCTGTCGTCGTCAGCGTGCATGCGGGCGCGCACACCCCACCTGACACCAGTACCGCCCATCACGCTCACCTATGGGTCGCCCTCCCCCTCCGCCCCCCCCTTTTTCCCCTCCTCCTCCTTCCCCACCTCCCCCTCTCCCGACCTCGCCGTCACCCCCCCCCCCCCCGCCTCTTCGGGCCACTTCCGGATTAGCGGGAAGTTTTGCCGATTTGTCTGGCGAAGTTTTGTACGGGTTATTTTCTCTTTTCCCCCTTCTCCCTTTCGTCTTTGCTCCCTCGCTTGTTTTCCCTTTCCCCCTTCTCCCTTTCGTCTTTGCTCCCTCGCTTATTTTCTCTTTCCCCCTCCTCCCTTTCGTCTTTGCTTATTTTCCCTTTCCCCCTTCTCCCTTTCGTCTTTGCTCCCTCGTTTATTTTCCCTTTTCCCCTTCTCCCTTTCGTCTTTGCTCCCTCGTTTATTTTCCCTTCCCCCCTTCTCCCTTTCGTCTTTGCTCCCTCGTTTATTTTCCCTTTCCCCCTTCTCCCTTTCGTCTTTGCTCCCTCGTTTATTTTCCCTTATCCCCCTTCTCCCTTTCGTCTTTGCTCCCTCGTTTATTTTCCCTTTCCCCCTTCTCCCTTTCGTCTTTGCTCCCTCGTTTATTTTCCCTTTCCCCCTTCTCCCTCGCTTATTTTCCCTTTTCCCCTCCTCCCTTTCGTCTTTGCTTATTTCCTCTTTCCCCCTTCTCCCTTTCGCCTTTTCTCCCTCCCTCGATTCGAAGCTTTCGTAGGCCGGCAACATTGAGATAGGCCTACAAAATCCTCGCACCGATCACCCACAAACCCTTCCAAGTGAACCATGAGCTCTTACGCCCCCTACCATACACAGGAAAAAAAAAGACAAAAGGGGGAAAAAAAGACAAGAAACTCACCCTAATCTTGTGTCTATTAAGCGCATCTCGATCCCCGGAGTTCTTAGCGTTGCCGAGGAAAAGGTGTGGCAGAATCTCCACGGGGAAGCCCAAGTCGTCGAGGGGGGTGTCCCTCCCGAGGCTGGAGTCGCACGCTCCTTCCACGTCCTCCTCGGCCTCCAGGCACGTGATCCTCAGACTCTTGAAGCCCACGATCGGCGGCTCGTTGGGTAGCGCGCTCTCGCACCACTCGGGGAACCGCGACCGAAACTCCTCGAAGCCACCTGTTGGGGAACGGGGAAGGATTAGACGTCGGGGGACAAGTCGAGGCGGAAGGATGGGGGAGAGGGGCGAGGGATGGGCTGCGACGGGGATTTGCTTGGGATTTGCTTTGGTTTGGGTTGTGGATTGGGGTGGGAGGGAAGGGTTGGCTATTACGATCTGGGGGGGAGGGTGTTAGAAGGTGAGACATAGTGATAAATTGGGTTAGAGGTTTACATATCTTTTAAGGGCCCTGTGAAGACTGTCAGTCATTTCCTGATCCTCTTCTCCAGAGACGAGAGATAAAACCAGCGTAGCTCTTCGTGGGATGAACAAAACACAAACATCTAAACACAGACAGACGCAGACACACGCAAACACATTTATACACTTTCCGCCTACGACGCCCAAAGCCAAATCCAAATCCCATATCCTCTGTCCACGTCACAAGCACGCGCCCACACGCCCCGGGGCCACGTCGCGCAGCACACAGGATGGGCGGAAGATGTCTCAGTCGGAGGTCCGCGCCACACGAGACGAGGCTGACCGACGCCGCCCCTACAACCGGAAACTTGCGGCCGCCGCTTGACCAGTCCGGGAAATCTCCGCTCGGTACTGGCGCACTCGGGCTCTGCGGCGACGCTCGGTTAAGCGTACTCCTCCAGCCTCCTCCTCCCCTGCCTCCTCCTCCTCCTCCTGCTGCTCCCTCCCCCTGCCTACCGCCTGCCTACTGTCTCCTCCTCCTTTTCTCCTCGCCTTCCACTGCCACCTCCTCCTCTTCCTCTTCTTCTTCTTTTCACTTCTCACTACCTTCTTTTCCTATTCTTCTCTCCCTGCCTCATGCTCTTGTTCTCCTTCTGTCTTCTCCTCCGCCCTGCCTCTAACTATTTTTCTCCTCCTAATCCACCTCCTCTTCTCCCACCATTCCCCTTCCTACTCTCCCTACACTTCTCCGATCTCCCAAAGCCCGTGGGTTGGGTGTGGAGAAGGAAGACATGAGAAAAACCTTCCTCCTCCTCCTCCTTCTCCTCCCTCCAGTTTCCTGGACTTCACCATCGCCAAAATACCCTCCCTCCCTCCTTTCCCCCCTTCCCTCCTCACCCCCCCCCCCCCGCTTCCATCCGGCCATTGTGAGGGAGGCAACTGCTCCTTTTCGCCAACATGAGGAAAGCCCTCTCGTCGTGAGGCAAAATGGTGAGGTGAACTGGGTCTACGGCGGCGGTGTGTCCAGGCCCTCGAGGCATACTTTGTTTACACCCGAAACTCCTCTCCTCTCCTCATTCTCCCCCTTCTATAGCTCCGTCCTCACGAGCGGGAGAAAGGAGAGGAAGAGGGTGGGACGGAGAGAGGGGGATAGAGAGAAAGAGAAAGAGAAAGAGAAAGAGAAAGAGAAAGAGAAAGAGAGAGAGAGAGAGAGAGAGAGAGAGAGAGAGAGAGAGAGAGAGAGAGAGAGAATAGACACACCGACAGCGGCGACAGCGGCACACGTGCGTGGGCATCGACCAGGGCAGCACGTGGCCCCAGACGGCGAGGCGAGCGCCCTGCGTCCCGCCGCCGGACTCCCGCCGCCGCGCCGTGGAGACAGCGCGGGGAGGGCACAGGAATGTAGCGCACAACGCCTTCCAAGTCGGCAAATGACGTCACACACACGCACACGGCCAGCCAACCATCAACAACAAAGAAAATTTCTAAAAACATTGACACAACAGGCCATCTGGCGTTTTCTTATCCCCCTCCTTCTTCCCCAGCGCTGATCTCCGCACATGACAGCACCCCATTCGCACGCACGCACGCACACGCACGCACACACGGGTGACAGCACCACCTCCACCACACACTCCCGCGACCGCCACAAGAAGCGGCGCTGGAATCTGCCCTGGCCATCCACCTCCTGTTAATAGCGGCTTTAATTAAGCTAGCGGGGTCCGGAATGCCACGACGGCAATCATTATGCAACGCCGTAATTAGCAGATAATCAAAAAGAAAGAAGGGAAGAAGAGAGAGAGAAGAAAAAAGACCCGAACTCTCCCTGTGGCAAATAAGCACTTCGGACCCCCGGCCTGTCTAATGACACCTCACTTGTTGCGAGGAAACAGACCGGCTTGGAGCGACGGGCAGTTTTCCTTCGCGGAGAACGGTACACGTGCACACAGGTAGACTTACGTACACATGGCACATGACTGACATACACAGACACACAGACAGACAGAAACAGACAGACACACACACACACTCGCACACGCGGTCTTCTACCTCTTCCCGTTTGAAAAGGAACAGTTGGACGATAGAGGAACCTTTTTCAGAGAGGGAGAGGCGAGGGAGGAGGAAGGAGGGGGAGAGGGACGGGAGGGACGTAAGGGGAGGGGGGGGGGCGCCATGATAAAAGCTCTCTTTGCTCTCTGCACTAATTCCGGAGAAAGAGAGCTTCGGGGAGCGCGGCGGAAGGAAATTCCGGGCGACGGCAAGACATCCGTACTACACACTACTCCACCCTCATTACCGTATTAACTCCCGACCGCTAAATGATAGTCGCCAACTGCCTCGACACGAAGACATGTACGCGGCCTCGCATGCGCACACGCGAACGTACGCTCGCACGTTACTTTCCACACCTGCGCACACATAAGAGCACACACACACACACACACACACACAAGAGCCCGAGCACAAGGGGGGGGGGGGAGGCCGCTGTGTGGCACTGGCGGAGCCTGCGCCGTCGAATGGCGCTCCTCTCGAGGCCGAGGTGGAGGACCGCCGGGCGCCGCACGCATGGCAACCAGAAATTCGAAATAAAATAGGAGAGAAAGAGAGAGGAAAAATGCTAAGTGCATGGCAACATAGCAAATGCATGGTTGTACCCACCGGACTATCCGGTCTCTCAGATTCGAGCACACGATTGCGCGCGCGCGAGCGCGCCACGCCGAGACTTGCATCACGAATCCGCGAAGAAAATTGTCCAAATAAAGACAAAGAGTGGCCAGGCTGAGGCTCGCATTCCAGCACACCCGCCAGCTCCACCGCCCCCTCCCCGTCCACGCCCAGCCCGGCCGCCCACCCGCCACCCACAGTACATGGAAATGCCGAAGGAGGGTCGTGAGGGCGGCCCGCGCAGTGCAGGAATGCGAGGGAGGGAGGGAGGGAAGAGGGAGGAAGGAGGAGGGAAGCGCCGCGAAGGGAAATGAAAAGGTAAACAGCGAAATGGGAAGAGCAAACGCGCGGGATGAAGAGCGCGTTGTGGGTCGCGGGCGCTCAGGTGCGGCGTGAGTGAGGTTTGTGCGGCTCAATGAGGGAGTGTGTGAGGGCGCCGCTATGGGCGCTGAATGAGGAGCCCGAGAGGAGAGAACTCAAAGAATAGTTTATGTATGAGATAACACGCATCTTGAAGACGGGTCTCCCCCCCCCCCCCACTTCGTGCCTTCAAGTGCCCTCGCTGCGTGTGAATGACTGCATGGCAAGAAGCTGGAGAGAAGTAAAAAATAACAAAATAAAAATGAAGTTCATCTACATTTGTTGACCCTCCAGAGCGGATGCCCACGATGCCTACACACCGATGTACACACAAACACACACGCTAACACCAACTTGTGTACGAATCTATGCTGAAGCATTTGCACGACTCGTACGTGTGAATGGTGGGGGATGTGCGTGTGCGTGCGCGCGTGTGCGGAGCGGCCGCGCCAGCCTGCAGCCAGACATAATTACTCACATTCCTTCACGTCCCACCAGGCTTCTCTCGAGCTGGCCACGGTCATGCTCCTCCTGCTGTGGCGCTGGTGGCGTGGCGGCCGTGGTGTAGTGGTGGTGTGGGCTGGTGTTGGTGTGGTGGTGTGATAGCAAACGGCGGCCGGCGGTGCAGCGGCGGGAGAGGGCCGCCCGGGGCCAGAAGGGAGCGACGGCGGCGAGCGACCGTCGGTTCGGCAAGTGCCACAGGTTGCCGCGAGGCACGCCGCCGCGGCTGGCCGAGCTCTGTGCGAGATGGCACTCGAGTGTCCGATTTTCTAGCACTCGAACGTTCCATTTCTAACACGCAGTTCAAAACCAGCAGAACGCTAAGCGGTAGACAGAAGGGGAGAGCGGAAGAAAGAAGGAGAGGTAGATTAATAGATAGAGAGAGACCTACTCGGATTTTCTACGGCTTATTGTGCACCCGATACCCGGTCCAACCACCAAGTACCCGTTATACTGCTGACGTCATCATTACCCGGAGTAGGGAGTGGAAGGCACAGGGCGAGTGGAAAGGAGGGGGTGAAACGGCCATAAAGAAAGAGAGAATTATATATATATATATATATATATATATATATATATATATATATATATATATATATATCATTTACATAAGTTTAAACCTTGTTACGCAGAAAAAAAGGTTTTCTTAAGATTCCGCCACAGAGAATTCAAACAAATGCAATAACGAAAAAGAAGCTAAGAAAATAAATGAAAGAGAATAGAAGACAAGAAAGAAAGAAGAAAAACGCGAAGCCCAGAACGGAAACGAGTCTATGGGTCACGGTCGATGCCCAGGCGAGCTTAGGTTACCGGGATTACGTGACCTCCCTTCCCCTTCCCCTCTCCGCTCCCCCACCCCTTCCCCTACCCTTTCCCCACTCTCCTCTCCTCTCTCCTACCCCTTCCCCTACCCTTTCCCCACTCTTCTCTCCTCTCTCCTACCCCTCCCCCTCTCTCCTCTTAGCTTCCCTACCCCTTCCGAGAAGAAAGGGGGAAGAAGAAATAGGAGGGGGAAGGTGAACGGAAGGAAGAGGGAGGAAGTAAGGGAGAATGGAAGGGGGTGGAGGGCGCGGGTTGGGGATGGAAGGATGGAAGGAGGGCGCGGTCTTTGGAGGGTAGGAGAGGAGTAGGGTTGGGCTGTGGAGGACAGGTGAGGGGGAGGGGGACGGGGAGGGTTGTGGAGGGTAGGAGAGGGGGGGAGGGTGCGGGTCGTGGATCTCCTTAATGCGTGAACTTGTCGTACCCCTGTCAACCGATAGCCCCTGTGACGCGGCAGAATATTGCAAACTGCTACTAAACACGGGGAGGGGGAAGGGGTGGGGAGAGGGGAGGTCCGTTACTATGAACTCGGGGTAGGGGGGGAGGGGGATGGGGGAAGGGGGGAAGGAAGGTGGGGAGTGGGGGTAGGGTGCGGGGGGTTCGTTATGCAACACACCTTTCTGATAGGAGGATCTGTATGATCACGATCGGATCTCATTAAAGAATGAATGGATATCGCCCATTCATTCGCATCCCGCCAACTCCTTTGTGGAATCCTGAAATCCTTCGGGGAGTGTACATCTCACGTCTTTCGTTTGCTGCGCGTGTACAACCTGTCTTGCCGTGTACAAACCCCACCTCGGCCGGAGACACTAGCATGCAAGAACGATTTAAGCTCCGTCTCCTAAGTTTCTAGGTAAACCGGCGTCACTTTAAGCACACACATGCCTCTCTAACAACCGCGTGTCGAAAGACGATAAGAAAAAACAACAAAACAAAAAACACAAACTAAAAATAACGAAAATAAAAAAACGCTGCACTGGGCAACACTGAAATCAATCTTCAATGACATTTATAACAAATTCTCGACCATGTACAACGACCATCTATCATTAGCAACCATCAACTACACGCTCAACCTCCCCCTATCCCCCCCACCCCCCTGCCCGCCACAACCGGACCCGGACAGCTGAGCCAGCTACAGGTGATCAGGTGTTACGGGACTTCATCCAGCGAGCCCTTACGTCACCCGGCCACAAGGCTCAAGTTCGCACGCCAATGTCGTCCTGCTGGTTATTTTTCTTCCATTCATATAACTAAAAAGGGATATGAGAGAGAGAGAGAGAGAGAGAGAAAGAGAGAGAGAAAGAGAGAGAGAGAGAGAGAGAGAGAGAGAGAGAGAGAATGAGAGAGAGAGAGAGAGAGAGAAAGAAAGAAAGAAAGAAAGAAAGAAAGAAAGAGAGAAAGAGAGAGGGAGAGAGAGAGAGAGAGAGAGAGAGAGAGAGAGAGAGAGAGAGAGAGAGAGAGAGAGAAAGAGTTAGAGAGAATGGAGAGAAAGAGAAATAGACAGACAGAGAGAAAGAGACAGACAGCGAGAGAAAGAGAAAGAGACAGACAGAGAAAGAAAGAGAAAGAGAAGACAAAGAGAGAAAGAGAAAGAAAGAAACAGAGAAAGAAAGAGAAAAAAAGAGAAAAAAAGAGAAAAAAAGAGAAAAAAAGAGAAAAAAAGAAAGAGAAACAGAACAGAGAGAGACACGGACAGACAGACGAATAAAGAGATAGGGGTGCCCGTTAAACCCCTATCTCCCTTTTTTGCAATTGTCCGCTGGTTACTGCACCCAACAAAAACCGATTCGCAGCAGAGGCCCGAGGACGTGACTCCGCGAGACAGCCGTTCCGGACGTCGAATGAGGAGGTGAGAAAGACGAAGAAAGAGGAGGATGAAGAGGAGAAGGAGGAGGAGGAGAAGAGGAGGAGGAGAGGAGGGGGAGGAGAGATGCGGAGGAGAAGAGGGGATGAGGAGAAAAGAGGGAGAGGCAGAGAAGGGCGAAGAGAACAGAACAAAGAGGAAGAAAAGAAGAGGAGAACGAAGAGAAAGAGAAAGACAAGAGAACGAAGAACATGAGAAGGAAATGAAGGGGGAAAAAACGGAGGAGGAAAGGGTCAGGTCAGGTGCGTTGGGGGACGTGGGGTTGAGGATAAGGGGGGACGGAGATGGTTGGGGAGGGGAGGAAAAAGAAGTATGTGTATGCGTATTCGTAGGTATGTATATACTTGTGTATGCGTGTGTACATGTGCGTATATGCGTGGGTGCAAGTGCGTGCGTATCCGTGCCTGCGAGAGCCAAATCTAAGACAAGCCCTGTCTCCCCGATTTCCCCCCACAGGCGCCGCCCACAGAGAGAAGCGCCGCCCACAGACAGAAGCACCGCCACCACACAAGCGCCTGCATACAAGCGCCCACAGTGTACAAACGCGAGACACCGGGGGCCGACGGGAGAGTAGCAGCAGGTGGGCGGGGATGCAAATGGGCGAGAAGCTAGATTATAACAAAGCTCCCAATCCCGCCCACCTGTGTTGCACCTGACGCCCGAGGGAGAGGCCTATCCCTGCGCAGGTGACGCGTGGATCACCTGAATGCTCCATGGCTTCCCTTTGTTTATCAATATCTTTTGTATGGATGTATAAAAGTGTATATATATATACACAGTCACAGTTCTATCTGCCTGCCTGCCTGCCTGCTTGTCTCTCTGTCTGTCTGTCTTTCTGTGTGTGTCTGTCTGTCTCTTTCTCTCTCTCTCTCTCTCTCTCTCTCTCTCTCTCTCTCTCTCTCTCTCTCTCATATCTTTCGGGTGACACTCATTTCAATGCAATTAATAAGACCCATCTAATTGGCATCTACAGACCCCCCGCCCATCCCAGGGGTGGGACGTATCTCCCCCCTCCCTGCGTCCACACGTGCTCATACGACGTGTCGCTACTGATGCCACGGAGACAAAGTTATGCCCTTCCCCTCCCCCTCCCCCCCTATGTAAAATCCTGCGCCTCGCCCAAGAAATTAGAAAGAAAAAAAAGGCGTTCCTGCGTCTTGGTCGGCGGCGAAGACAAAGGCGCGGTTGTCCACTAACACAGGTGTGTCTGGGGGGGGGGGGGGGGAGGAAGAGAGGGACGGGACGGGGGGAGGAGGAGGAGAGGGGAGAGAGAGGGAGGGAGGGAGGGAAGGTGGAAGTTGGAAGGAGGAGAGAGGGAAGGAGGGAGGGGAGAGAGGCAAGGAGGGAAGGAAAAGAGAGAGGAAAGGAGGGAGGGGAGAGAGGGAAGGAGGGAAGGAGGGAAGGAGGGAGGAGAGAGAGAGGAAAGGAGGGAGGGGAGAGACAGGGAAGGAGGGAGGGAAGAGAGAAGAAGGAGGGGAAGGTGGAAAGAGACTGAGAGAGAGGGAGGGAGACAGGGAGGGAGGGAGGGAGAGGGGGAGCAAAGGGAGGACGCTAAACGCATGACTCACAAGAGACACCTCTTAGTGTGAATGAACGTGTATGAATGGGCTAAAGTGAGTAAGGGCGTGAGCATGTGAATGAGTGTGCGTGTATGCATGTGCGTACTTCTGTGTACGTGTAGGTGTCCTTGTAACATGTACACGTATGCACCTATGCCTGTGTGCCTCCTCTCACAGCCCGAGGTTCGATTGTTCGCAAAGACAAACACTTCAAGTGGGGTGCGGGCGTGGGCGGGGGTAGCGGAGAGTGGGTGGGTGCGGCGTGAGGGCGGCGCTGCGGCGGGCGGGGAAGCGGCGGCGGGGGGGGGGGGGATCTATCTATAAGGGTGTGGGCGTTGGATGTCGTGGATCAGGTAGGGGCGTGCGTGCAGGT
>NC_091555.1:7637882-7640382 GCF_042767895.1 Penaeus vannamei | reverse complement strand
CGAGAGTGGGGTGGAGTGAGGAGGGAGGGGGATGGGGGAGGGATAGGTGGGGCGAGGGTGAAAGGAGAGGAGAAAAGAGGAATGAAGGAAGAGGAGGAGGAGACGGATGAACCAGGAAATAGAGAAAGTAATGATAAAAGGGGGAGCAGGAGACGCATAACGAGGAAAAATAGTTGAAGGGGAGAAGAAAATGGAAAAGAGAAAATGCGAGAAAACAAACAAACAAACAAAAAAATAGAGAAAAGAAAAAGAAAAAATGTGAGAGAAAAGAGAAAACGAACGAGGAGAGGGGGGGGAAATGGAAAAGAGAGGAGAGGAGAGGAGAGAAGAGGAAGTAGAACCATCGTCACTATTCATGGGCACGAATCGAAGGCGCCGACGAGACTGGTGCCCCGGGACAGGAAAGGGGGGGGGAAGGGGGAGGGGGAGGAAAGAGGGAGGGAAGGAGGCAGGGGGGAAGGGAGAGTGGGAGTAAAAGGGGAAGGGGGAAGGGAAGGTGGAGGGGGAGGAGGAGGAGGAAAGGGGGAGGTAAATGTGGGAGAGGGATAGAAGAGATAGGGGAGGGGGTTGCTAAAAAAAAAATAACGAAAGAGAGAGAGAGAGAGAGAGAGAGAGAGAGAGAGAGAGAGAGAGAGAGAGAGAGAGAGAGAGAGAGAGAGAGAGAGAGAGAGAGAGAGAGAGAGAGAGAGAGACAGGAAAGAAAGAAAGAAAAAAAGGAGTGAGACAAAGAAATATAAAAAAGAAAGACAAAAAGCGAGAGAGAGAGAGAGAGAAAGAGAGAATGCGATCCAGAAACAAGTGTAGATAAGACCCCATGCTACCCTGGCCCGAGCTCTATTCCTGCTGACGAAGGTGGGTGCGGAATGGGCGTGCCACTTACCCGTAGGCCATGGGCGGGGGGCGACGCCCACACCGAACCCACGAATCACCTGGGAGCTTCCAACCAGGTTTCCAGAGGGGAGGGAGAGGTAGGGGAGAGGGGAGAGGGGAGAGGAGAAAGGGAATTGGAGAGGGAGAAGGGGTGGGGGAGGGAGATGGTGGGTTGGAGGAGAAGAGAGAGAGAGAGAGAGAGAGAGAGAGAGAGAGAGAGAGAGAGAGAGAGAGAGAGAGAGAGAGAGAGAGAGAGAGAGAGAGAGAGAGAGAGAGAGAGAAGGGTGGCTTGGAGGAGGAGTGAGGAGGAGAGGAGAGAGGGTGTGGGTTAGAGGAGGAGGGAGAGGGTGTGGGCTGGAGGAGGAGGGAGGAGGAGGAGTGGAGGAGGTGGGGGAGGGGGTGGGGGAGAGGGCATGACAGAGCCCGGGGCCACAACACCTGGCCACCGTCTCATTCACAAGTCAGGGCCTCCTACACCGCCTGAGAATGAATGAGTAGCGGGCATGACGTGGGGCCGCAGGGGGGTGGGGTGGGGTGGGGGGGAGGTGGTGAAGGAGATGGGGAAGGGTGGGTTGGTGGGAGAGAAGGGGAGGGAGGGGGCTTAATAGTGGTGTTTGGGGAGGCGGGGGAAGTGGGGGAGGAGGAGGAGGAAGGGGAACCAGGAGGCAGGGCGTGGGAGAGAAAGAGAGAGAAAGAGATGGATAATAACGAAAGGAATAAAAACAACAAAAGAACAAATGCAAATAAACAAAGAACAGACGCAAAGAAAACAAGTACAGCCATTATAAAGAAAAAACTCGATAAAACAAGGAAAAGATGTAGGAGAGAAGAGGAGAAGGGAAGACAGGAGAGAAGTAGAAAGAGGAGGAAAACAGAGAAAAGAAGAGAAGAGAAGGAAAGAGAGAAGAAAACAGGAGAGGGGTCGAGAAAAGAAGAGAAGGGGGAGGGAAAGGAGAAGAAAGAGAGGAAAGAAAAGAAACAAGAAGATACAAAGATAAACGAAGAGATAAGCGAAGGAGGGGGGGTAGGGGGACAGGGAGAAGGGAGGAGCTATGAAAAAAGATACCAAACGGATTCCCACAAGCAGGTACCGCGGCCGACACACGTGATGGGGACCGCAGCATCCAGGTAAGGAAGCTGCACACTCTCTTCCCCCACAGAGTCAGCCTACAGATTGGGGTGGCGTTGGGGGTAGAGGTGGGGGTGATGGGGGTAGGGGGTGGGGATTGTGAGGGTGGGGTAGGGGTGGGGTTGTGGGTTGTGGGGGTAGAGGTGGGGACTATGGGGGTAAGGTTGGGGGTGGGGGATGCGTGGCATTATGGGGGGTGGGGGGTGGGATAGGGGGGTTGTAGGGAAGGGGGTGGGGATTAGGGGTGTGTGAGTTGTGGGGGTGTGAGTTGTGGGGGTAGGGATGGGGTTGTGGGGGTAGGGGTAACGGTAGATCGAATTATATTGGATTCAACATTGATTGTTAAAGGGGGGGATTATATCGATATATACTTTTTTCTTGATCAGTCCATGGGTTATATTATTCGTATACAAAGACAATAAACATCGCTTTAAAACGGATATGCCTTCTTCTAGCCTTTCAAATCTACTTTTTTTTCTTTCCCTTATCTCTTCTACGCAA
>NC_091555.1:7627882-7632882 GCF_042767895.1 Penaeus vannamei | reverse complement strand
GAGGACTGGAGTCGTGGATCCGTTGCTATGGTGTCGGGGAACCTACAGTCACCCATGGTAGTTCTCACGCCTACAATGCATCCACGCCGCGCCGGTGGTAAGCAAGAAAGGGGGAGATGAGGAGGAGGAGGAAAAGGGGGGAGAAAGAGGAATGAGCGAATGAGCGAATGAGAGAGAGAGAGAGAGAGAGAGAGAGAGAGAGAGAGAGAGAGAGAGAGAGAGAGAGAGAGAGAGAGAGAGAGAGAGAGAGAGAGAGAGGGAGAGAGAGAGAGAGAGAGAGGGAGAGGGAGAGGGAGAGGGAGAGGGAGAGAGAGAGGGAGAGGGAGAGGGAGAGGGAGAGGGAGAGGGAGAGAGAGGGAGAGAGAGGGGAGAGAGGGAGAGAGAGGGAGAGAGAGGGAGAGAGGGGGAGAGATAGAGATAGAGAGATAGATAGATAGAGAGAGAGAGAGAGAGAGGAAAAGAGAGAGAGAGAGAGAGGAAAGAGAGAGAGAGAGAGAGAGAGAGAGAGATCCACACAGAGAGAAAGCAGCTTCTGCATCAGCAAGCACCGACACACACTCGCCCTCGCACCTGTGTCCAAATGTGCCTTACTCCTCAGCACTCGGGAGCCCCCTCCGCCTCCGAGAGCGCCGCCGCATCCAGCACCCAAGCAATCCCCAGGAATGTGTAGCTCAAGCACAAGACCCTCCCCCCTCCCTCCCCTCCCAAAGCACCCCCATCCCCCTCCTCCCTCCCTCCCCTTTGCAAGCCAGCAACACAAACGCAAAACCAAATCAAGGCAAGAATGCAACAGCTCCTCGACCACGCGTCCGTCCTCCCCGCCGCCGCCGAACTGGCCTCTCGGAACCTGCTCGACGGGGCTTGCCTTCACACCGCCTGCAGGCTCGTCTCCATGAGGTCTGCAGGATGCCTCGGGTACCTGTTTCTTGTCATGCTCGCTGGGGGTAGGTGGCCAAGGTGGGCATCGGGGGGGTTGAAGGCCTGGGAGATGGGGTTGAGGTATTGAGGAAGGGGTAGGGGGAAGGGGGAAGGGTGTAATGGATATGGGGTAAAGGGAGAGTGGTAAGAGTGAAGGAGGAATAAGGGAGAGGGGGGAGGAGAGGTTTTCTAACTTGGCGAAATGAATTTCGAAAAAAACAAAAAAAAAAACACCACGTGCCAATTTAGCACGCGGTGTTGTGTATATTGACGCCGTCGATTTAGCTACGTGGTGGGGTTTTGCTATCGGCGTGGGACTGACTTCTTAAAGCCCCCCTCACCCCCCTTCTCAGGAGTGCGGACCCCCCTCTATCTCTCTCGCCACGACACACACTACTACGCATGAGGAACCTTGCAAAATAAAACCGAACTGGTGCTCCTTCCACCCTCCCAGACTCTCCCCAAGCCGTGACAACCACCAGCGACTACAGATAGACCCCCATAGACCAAGAACCCCCCCTTTCCTCCCCCCAGAAAGCCAAAACCAGGGCGAGACAGACCCCCACAGCAAACCCTCTCACACCAGCCCCGATAAAAAGGAACCTTGGATCAGCAGGCGTGGAGTGCTAGCCGTACTAGGGTATTGATTGTTTGGCCCAACGCTGGCTAACTCACAGGCGGCCAGCCAGCCAGCGCGCTCCAGGCCGGGGTGAATGGGACCCGCTCCACGATTCTCCCATTTAACCAATGCCAACACTGGGTCACAACGGAAGCCTCTCTTGACCACTTCCCCGTGCAGGTCACCGTCTGCCTCTTCCCCCTCCTCCTCCCCAACGGCACAACGCCCTACTCCCCCCAACGCCTCATCCCCCTCCAATACAGCCGCCGTTGTGACCTAGTGGACCAAACTGTCTCGTTGTTTACATCTCTCTCCCGCTCTCTCTCTCTCTCTCTCTTTCTCCCTCTCGCCCGAGCTCTCGACACACGGCCGTATCTGCCACTACAGTTTGATCTCTCATCTTTATTCCATTGATTAATCTTGAATTTCGTCTCTCATCGATATAGGTTAACGACGCTTATCAAGCTAGTCTCCTTGTCTCGAACTGGTGCTGTTTTTATCTTATCTGGCGAGTCTGCCCAATACGAATAACGATCCAGACCTACTTGGCCTGAACAAGCTGTAGTCGACCCTTTGTAGCAGGCGGGGAGGGGGATGGGAGGGAGGACTGGGGAATGGGGGAGAGGTATTCATTCACACAGCGTGAACAACACTGAGATTATGAATGAGACATTTTCCCCTTGCTCACCAGCGGGGCTTCAAGGCACCGAGGGGTAAA
Organism: Penaeus vannamei; assembly: GCF_042767895.1. Lineage (NCBI taxonomy): Eukaryota > Metazoa > Arthropoda > Malacostraca > Decapoda > Penaeidae > Penaeus > Penaeus vannamei. The sequence continues at coordinate 7,630,627 of NC_091555.1, read as the reverse complement.
TTAAGGGCATCCGTTGTGGCGCTGGGGAGGCCCTGACGTCAGGCCCTGTCGTGTTTGGTCTGGTTATCCTCGAATGGCGAGGGGGTTCTCGAAAGAGGTAATTTAATGACCTTCGGAACTATCGAGTCGGAAATGGGGTTGTTAATGGGTCTGTGGGGCGGTAATGGCAATCTTGGGAGGAATGCGGTCGGGTTGTGCCACTGGCGAGGACCAGAGTGCCATGTCCCCTTCGCAGGGCGGCGGAACAGGAAATAGGAATGACAGAGGCCGTGGCACTGCGAATTGCGTGCCAGCGGCTCTCGAAGACACAACCAACTGGGTCCTTACCTGATAAGCAATGTGCGATGCAGCCCTCTTGGTTGAACTTCCTACAGAGGATGGTCATGAGTGTGGGCGTGAGCGGGTTGCTAGCGTGGGCGTGGTCATAGAGAACGATAGGGACACACTGGTGGAGCCTGGCGAGCCGATCTCCGCCGTCAGCAGCCAAGTGCCGCACGACCTGAGGCAAACTCAGCTTGCCCGAGGCCAGGCGCCGGAGCATCAGGGAGGAGAGGCCTACACTCACGGCCCCGCGGATGTGTCCTGCTCTGTAGTCGTCGGCGCCACGGCAATCTAGCATCAGTATCTCCTCGACTCCATGTGCCCGCCGCAGCACCTCACACAGCTCGCCTGCCTCCACCACCGGTGCGACGCTTCCACCACTCATACTGCCACCACTGTATCCTGCTGCAGCCTCACCATCAATAGAAGGCATGGCGGCGCATGGGCACGCTTACAAAACTGCTGCGCCCGATCTGCATTTACTACAACTCACTGGAACATCAAGTGTCAAGCACCAACACCAACAAACACTTCCCAAGCACAGCTCAGCAACACGTCTTTACTCCCTGCAGTCCTACCACCATCTGAGCTAGCAGACCATTGATGAAAACGTCCCTAGTACGGAGCGCCTACGTCACCGTCCCCCAATAGCCAGTAGCGGCGCAGCAACTTGTGACGTCGACCAATCAAAACCTCCCAAGGAGTATTGCGGGCTCACTGCCAATGGCAGCGCGTGAAAGCGACCAATCCGGGCCGCTCTAGTCTGTGACGTCAGAATTATCTCTAAAAGGAAAAGCATTACCAAAAAGCGCGGGAACGGGAGAAAACATGAATCAATCTAGCCGAGAGTAATTTTGTATATCACGATTGTTTCTCTTCACTAGAAGAGCGTAACAACCGAGGGAAAATACCTGATACCTATCGCCGAGAGAAACTAAGACAAATAAATATATAAGCAACGAAGATAAGTTGGCTGGCTGCAGATCGCCAAATACAGCAAGGTCGCGAACGTTGTGTGGGCGTGGGGGAGGAGGGGGAAGGGGGAGACGGGTGGGGGGGAACGGATCGTACCTCGTACCTCTCGTAAGACATCTTGGCAACGTCATTCTTCTTTTCTTCGTTTTATTAATATCCTCGTTATCACAGCGGATATCATTACGATCATTCTTATTATTATCACTATCATTCCTATCATTATTATTATCATTATTACTATTACTACCATCATTATTACTATTATTATCATCATTATTATAATTATTATCACTATTATCATCATTATCATTATCATTACCATCATTATCATCATCACCATTGCAACATTCACCATCATCATCATCATCATCATCACCATCAGTACTAGAACTCTCACTTGGCAACGTGCCTTCGCTACACTCGCGCTACACGCTTTTGTGCAAAACCGCTTTCGAATTCTGTGCGTTAGACGAAGCCGAAGTCTAGGCCAGAGCGCATCCATTTTGAGAGAGTCGCGGGGTTAAACTAAAATTTCCCGGGATTTAGAACAGAAGACTTGCTGGGTTAAATCATTTTCGTCGATATCACAATGACTTCACTGTACTATTCTTATTGTTATTATCATCAGTATCATTATAATTATAATAATGATTATAGTTATTGTTATTGTTATTATTATTATTATTATTATTATTATTATTATTATTATTATTATTATTATTATTATTATTATTATTATTATTATTATTATTATTATCATTATTATTATTATTATCATTCTTATCATTATTATTATTATTATTATTATTATTATTATTATTATTATTATTATTATTATTATTATTATCATTATTATTATTATTATTATTATTATTATTATTATTATTATTATTATTATTATTATTATTATTATTATTATTATTATTATTATTATTATTATTTTTATCATTATTAATATTACCATTATGATTGTTAATGTTATCATTGATATTACAATTATTATTATCATTAATATTCTTATCATTATTAGCATTATTATTATCATTATCATTATAATTATCCTCAAATCATTATTGTTTTATGATTCGTCTTTTTTTCTCATTTTCATTATCCTAACTATTGCTGTTATCATTGTTATTATTATTATCATTATTACTATTATCATTATTATTGTATTTGTTTCTATTATTATTATTACTATTATTATTATTATTATTATTATTATTATTATTATTATTATTATTATTATTATTATTATTATTATTATTATTATTATTATTATTATTATTATCATTACTATTATTATTATTATTATCATTATTATTATCATTATTATTATTATTATTATTATTATTATTGTTATTATTATTATTATTATTATTATTATTATTATTATTATTATTATTATTGTTATTACCTTTATTATATTATTGTTATTATTATTATTGT
>NC_091555.1:7617882-7620382 GCF_042767895.1 Penaeus vannamei | reverse complement strand
ATATATATATATATATATAGAGAGAGAGAGAGAGAGAGAGAGAGAGAAAGAGAGAGAGAAAGACAAGGCTGAAGGTGTAAATAAACAAATGGAGGGCGCTGGGCGAACATGAATGACAGCGACAAAACAAAGATTGAAAACTTGCTGAATAGAATTACTGCTTCCTACTGAAAACTTCCTGATCACAAAATATAACACGATAACCGAAAACTTCAGTTAGTGAAGTTAAGAGGATGTGGATAAGGGAGGCGCATGGAGGGGGAGGAGGGATGAGGGGTGGGGGTGAGGGGGGCCCTAGCGAGCACACCCTCTCCTTCTCCCTATCCTCGCCCTTCTCCCTTCTCCCATCTTCTTATCCCTCTTTCTCTTTCTCTCCTTCTTTATTCGATGTTCTCGTCTCTCTTCCCTCTTCCTCGCTTTCGCATGTTCGGAGCATCTGTATGTTTAATGTTATTCTTTTATCCCTGTCATCTTTCTACTTTTTGATTAAATGTCTTTGCTCTTTTCGAAGTAGTCTATAATGATATATAATTTATTCTATTTCATTTTCTTATTCCCTTTCTTTATTTTCATTCCCCCTTTTCTTCTTATCTTCTCTTTATCTCGCTTTCCTTTCTCACCTCTACCGTTATTCTGATTTTTATTCCTTTGGTTACTATTACTACTCTTACATTCATCATTATTCCTGTTATCATCAGTATTATCATTGTTAATACTATTATCACTATCATTGCTGTTATTAATTTTACTATCATTATTCTTGTTATTAGTATTATCACTACAGCTCTTTTTACTATTACCATTATTACTATTGTTATTGGTATTATCACTACAGCTCTTTTTACTATTACCATTATTACTATTGTTATTAATATTATCACTACAGCTCTTTTTACTATTACCATTATTACTATCATCATTACCATTACGAATTCTTTGATATTAATAGCTTGTTATTACGACACTGTATGAATAAGACACGCACCTGCTTGCTCCCTTACCCACTCTTCTTAGTGCAGGCGTACCCTTGTCTGCTTGCTTGTCTGGTTGGGTGTCGCTGTGGCTCTCTCGTTTGCTTGTGTACATTTCCCCGTTTGTTTTGTTTGTTTGTTGCGTGTGGGTCATATATTGTTTGTTTTCTTGTTTTTTTTTTTTAATCTTTCGTACGATTCGCTCGCTCGCTTCTTGTCATCTCTCTCTCTCTCTTTCTCTCGCTTTCTCTTTCTATCTCTCTCTCTCTTTCTCTCTCGCTTTCTTTCTCTCTCTCTCTTTCTCTCTTCTCTCTATCTCTCCCTCTCATCCTCTCATACACACAAACACCTCAAACCTCTCCCTCTCTCTTCCTCATTTATTTTTCTTCTCTCTCCCTAATTTATTCTCTTCCACATGCACACCCATATGTGTATATGAAAGCAACGCGATTTCCATCCGCCTTCCTCGTCTCCCATTCATCCCCATTCGCAAATATGTGTAAACAACACCCAAGTCGCACACACATCCACATGGGCGGCTGGCTGTCTTGGGCGTGTGCGTGTCAGGGGCGTGGGTTGTGAATCAAGCCATCGTGAGCATAAAACAGCTGTTGATCTAATATTAATGAAGGCATTTCAGCATCGAGAGGGTGTGGATGCCTGCCTGACCTATTTGTATTGTGAGGAAGAGACGGGCTGAAGGCAAGGCGGCGGACTGGTGCGTGTATGGAGGGGCGGGCTTTGTGCGCTTCTGGGTGGCTTTGGGCGCAAGTCCGATGTTTTCAAGACACACACACACACATATCTGTATGTGTGTATGCATACTTAAATAATTCACATATGTATATATATATATATATATATATATATATATATATACATATATATATATATATATATATATATATATATATATATATATATATATATATATATACACACACACACACACATATACACATATGTATGCATGCATGCATAAAACTATGCATATACGTATAGAAAGATATCAATATTTCTATCTATCTGTCTACTATATAATATATCTATCAGTCTATCTATCTATCTATTTATCTGTCTATATACATACATATTTATATGTTTTATATGTATGTATATAGAAATATGCATATACATCAAAGATATATATATGTAAGATATATATATATATATATATATATATATATATATATATATATATATATATGTATATATATATGCATATATATATATCTTGATGTATATATGTGTGTGTACATATACATGTATATATATATATATATATATGCATATATGTATATATACATACATATATATATATATATATATATATATATATATATATATATATATATATATATATATATATATATATATATATATATATATATATATATATACACACACACACACACACACACACACACACACACACATGTATATATATATATATATATATATATATATATATATATATATACACACACACACTACACACACACACACACACATATATATATATATATATA
>NC_091555.1:7610382-7612882 GCF_042767895.1 Penaeus vannamei | reverse complement strand
AAGAAAAAAAAACAAAAAAAACAAACACCAGAAGAAAACCAAGAAACACAAGAAAAAGAACGAAAAGAAAAGAAGAGAGAGCAAAGAAAGGGGAAAAGCCAGTTGCTGTGGCTTATTGGCCGAGGTTCCGGGAACTGCCGAGCACCATCGTAAAAATATTAGAACAATGCAACGAACACCAAGATGGCAACAGTGGAAATGAATATGACTGTTAGATATTTTTATTTTTTATTTCTTCTTATTGAAAGACAAAATAATGGATGATGATAATAGCGATTATGATGATATTTATAGTGATAGTTATAATTATATGATCATCATTGACAACTACCGTTTCGAAACTATCAATTAATATAATGAAATAGCAGTTATGATATATGATAACATACGTATTACTAACTATAATAAAAGTAATAATAATCATGATACTAATAACAGTAATGATATTAATGATGATTATTATAGTGGTAATGATAACATCATTAATGATAGTGATAACAATACAACTATCACTAATGAGATATAAAAGCAAAAACATAATAACAATAATACTAGTAATAACAACAATAATTATGCTACAACTACTACAAATAATGATAACAAAAGCAACAACAACAAGAACAAAAACAAAAGCAACAACAACAAAAGCAACAACAAAAGCAACAACAACAAATGCAACAACAACAGCAACAAAAACAACAATAACAACAGCAACAGCAACAACAACAGCAACAAAATCAATTATACAAGAATAAAAATTCATAAGCATCAAATTCGTCATTCTTCGTAACACAATTATTAATAAAAATTCAAACGTCATCCATAGTACTTTTGATAAGAACAATAATCTCGTTGATAAGAATATTTCATTCGGATAAAAAGGAAGTAATAAAAACATTAAATAGGGAAGGGGAATAGGACAGATAATTGCTATATAATGCCTTTAAACAGGAGAAATTGCAGCTAAAGCAGAAAAAGAAGAAGAATAAGAAGAATAAGAAGACGAAGAAGAAGAAAATAAGACGAAGAAAAAGAAAAAATAAGAAGAAAAGAAACTAGTTAGAAATACACTAAATAAGAAGAATAAGGAAAATTAAGGAGCATTAATTAAGAACAAGTACTGCCTGGGAATAGTGATAAGAGCTGTGTTAACAATGAAAAAAAAATGTTGAATTAGAAATATTACCTTAGAAACAGTGTAGCTAATGAAGACTAAGAAGCGCTAAATAAGGAACAGTGTTACCAGCGAAAAGAAAAGCGCTAAGTAAGAACAAGTGCTACCAGTACATTAAAAGAAGCGTTGAATAATAATAATAAAAAACACCAGGGAAGAATAAGAAGCACCAAATAACCAGTGTTACCAAGAAGAAACAAGAACCGCTAAATAAGAGCGGAAAGATCGGTTAAGTAGCGCAACTCCCGCCGCGTGGAGTCGTTTCCCGCGCTCCTCCGCCTCCTTGGGCCGGACGCGCGCCTTCCTTCAAGATGAGTCGGTAACTGCGGACTTCCTTCCACCTTTAACCGTCAAATACCGCGTGTTCCCTGACCTTCACCTCCGACCCTGGTTGCGGGGAAGGTACATACTCGGAAAGACATACCTGTGACGTCATGGATTGGCGCTGACGTCACGCTTCACAACAGCTCGCTTTTGTAAATACGCTTCTGCGAAAGGCCTGTTTGTGGCGTGGCTTCGGCATTAGCATAGTCGGTGTGAGGTTGTTATTTATGTTCGGATCCGGTGGTTCAGCGAATGGCGTGATCCGGTTAGGAAGAGAATTAATCAGATCATACTCATTGGGTTGAGAGGATTAGTGACGTCACGGATTCGGTGACGTTGGCGGTGACGTCACGAACGCGTTACCCAGTCCAGAGACTTCAGAATATAGAGAGAGAAAAAAATCACAAGGCAAGTCATGCAGTGACGATTTCAAATATTTGTTTTAAACATTGCGATCCTCCTTTTGCATGTTTCGCTCTTCAAAAAAAAAAGAAATAAAGAAAATAAAAGACCTTTTTACACATATATGTCTAGTCTTAAAGAAAACACGTAATTATGGTGCTTCGCGTATGATAAAAGCCTCAGGATCATGATTCGTCCATTTCATAGAGGGCGAGATTGCCGTCGAGTCCAGCATCCCCGACAGGCCGAGAGCCGGAATGTGACGTCAGACCCCCAAGAAACACCGCTCGGGGGGAGGGAGGGAGGGAGGGAGGGAGGGGGTAACAACTGCCCTCTCCCTCCCTCTCTCCCCCCACGACCTCGCCTCTCTCCCTTCAATCCTCAATCTTGTCTATTCCTCTTTTACGTATTTTTCCAGTTCTTTAGTACCCTCCCTCTTTGTTTCCCATTTCATCCTCATCTTTATTCCCTATTTTACAATTACTTTCCCTCTTTATTGCCTATTTTCTCTCCCTTGTTCGCTCATCTCAACACTCCCTCTCCCCCCTCCCCTCTTCCTCCCACTCCCCCTCAGTCCCCGTCCCCCCCTCCCTCTCCCCA
>NC_091555.1:7590382-7592882 GCF_042767895.1 Penaeus vannamei | reverse complement strand
GATATTCTTTGCTGTTGCATACTGTCTGTTTTATTTTGCCCCAAAATCTCCCTCTCTGTGTAAGGAATGGCGTGGGATTGAACGCAGGTCTGCAAGATTCCTAGACGAACGTAAAGTGATTTAAGTTGATCACAAGCCTGTTTTGAGTCGATCACAAGCTTGTTTTAATTCGATCACAAGCTTGTTTTAAGTCGATCATACTACCGTACCTCTTAATAATTCGTCCTTCAGAAGTTGTCAAGCAAATAGCTGCAATAGCATATCCAAGTACTCATGACACTTGGATTATCATATTTCTCTTTTTATCCTGGTAATAAGTTATATTTATATCCATAAAGATGTTACACTATTACAGTTACATTTATGGAATTTGAATCTTAGGTGTATGTGTTTTTTAGCATTTTAGCATTTTTTATTTTGACGATTAGGACCAACATAACAGTAGTAGCAGTTAGCACATCTCCCAAGAAAGGGGATTACTTATATTTAACATTGATCGCGTCAGGGTAACTGTAGAAAAAAGTAGATCACATCACACAAATGGGCGGCCATCAGTGTATAGTTCAAGTGCAAAAAGTTAACGATGAAAAGGCAGTAGTCATTTAGCTGTGGGAGGAGCTCGAGCAGTCTTGGGTCGTCCTTAAGAAGATCAGTGGGCGGGGTTTAAGGAGATGGATGGAGATGAGATGAAGAGGAGGAGGAGGAGGAGGAGGAGGAGGAGGCGATGGAGGTGATGGAGGAGAAGGAGGAGGAGGAGATGGATGAAGATGACATGAGATGGAGGAGATGGAGGAGATGGGGAAGAAGGAGGAGGAGATGGAGGAGATAGAGGAGAAGGAGGAGGAGATGGAAGTGGAGGAGGAGATGGAGGAAGAGGAAGAGGAGTAGGAGATGGATGGAGATGAGATGAGGAGGAGGAGGAGGAGAGGAGGCGATGGAGATGGAGGAGAAGGAGGAGGAGATGGAGGTGATGGAGGAGAAGGAGGAGATGGAGGAAAATGAGAATGAGAAGGAGGAGGAGGAGGAGTAGGAGGGAGAGATGGAGGAGATGGAGGAGATGGAGGAGATGGAGGAAGATGAGATGAGAAGGAGGAGGAGTAGGAGTAGGAGGAGGAGATGGAGGTGGAGGAGGAGATGGAGGAGAAGGAAGAGGAGTAGGAGAAGGATGAAGATGAGATGAGGAGGAGGAGGAGGAGGAGAAGGAGATGGAGGAAGAGGAAGAGGAGCAGGAGACATAAGTGGAAGAAGAGAATGAGGATGAAAGAGGAGTAGGAGGAAGAGGAAAATAAGATTGAGAATAATAAGGAGAAGGAGAAGAAGAAGAAAAGGAGGAGGAGGAGTGTGAGGAAGAATAGAATAAGAATCAGATTAAGAATAAGAAGGAGAAGGAGAAGAATAAGAAGAAAAAGGAGAAGGAGGAGAAGGAAGAAGAGAAGAGGGTAGATTCCAAAGCTTAATGAGGAAGAATATGAGCAGATAACGGAGATGGAAAGTGAAGTAGAAGAAGAGGCAAAGAAGGAGATAGAGGAAGGAGGAGGAGGAGGAGGAGGAGGAGGAGAGGGCGGAGCTAAAGGTCAGTGAAGATGATAAGGGAGCGAATGATAAGAAGAAGGGAGGTGGGCTTAAGATAGAAAGTGGGCGGGCATTGGGGCGGGGTCATTGGGGCGGGGTCATTGGGGCGGGGTCATTGGGGCTTTGGGGCGGGGTCATTGGGGCTTTGGGGCGGGGTCATTGGGGCTTTGGGGCGGGGTCATTGGGGCGGGGTCATCGGGGCTTTGGGGCGGGGTCATTGGGGCTTTGGGGCGGGGTCATCGGGTGCAGCCAAATGAATATAGGAAATAAAAGACACTTATAAAACAAGTGGACAATGAACCTATAATTTTCAGACATATTCATAAGTATCCGTAGTCAAACTTTGCCAGTAAAACACATCAACATATCCGAGTTCCATAACTTTATCCACATCCATAAAACATTCATACAGCATATTCAAACAAGTTATAGCATATTCATACAAGTTTATCATACAGCATAAAATACTAACCAAAACGCACCATCATGGCAATAATAATCACTAATGCATCCGACCTAACTAAACATTTCTCTAACATAACAATCTTGATATAAAAATAGACATTAAACTCATCTCTTTCCAATTAAAATGTTCAATAACTTGTTCTCTTTTCTTAAGTTGAAATGACCATAGAATCTTTAGCGTTGATAACATGTTATAGAATTGAGAAGAAGGAAATAAAGACAAGGAAAGGAGGAAAAGGAGGAAGATGATGATGGTGATGATGAAGGTTATGATGATGGTGATGATGATGATGGTGATGATAATGGTGATGATGATGGTGATGATAATGATGGTGATGATAATGATGATGATGGTGATGATAATGATGATGGTGATGATAATGATGATGATGGTGATGATAATGATGATGATGGTGATGATAATGATGATGATGGTGATGATAATGATGATGATGGTGATGAT
>NC_091555.1:7585382-7587882 GCF_042767895.1 Penaeus vannamei | reverse complement strand
GGAAAGACAAATAAAAAACACAGCCATTACATTTACTTTCCTCTCCTCTTTACACATATTTGAAGGTTGCTTTGACTTGAGAATTACTACTCATCTTTCCCACATTTCTTAATCTATTTATTCCTTTTTTTCTCTCCTCCTTTCATTCCATCATCTCCCCAATAAACAAAATTCCTCCATGACATCATGATGAATAATTTGATTTTTTTTTATTTGTCTTACAATTCCTCAAAAAAAGAAAGAAAAATCCTGATAAGTTAAATCTTCCGTTTTTTATTCTGTATCTTTTTTTTTATTTTCTTCTTTCTAACCTTCTATCTTAATTCTTACACATTATCATTTTCTTTTCCATGTTCACGATTCTTGTCCAGATTTTTTTATGCATCTGACTTATATTGAACATTCCTCTCTTTATTTTTCCATATTTCTTTCTTTTCAAATAATATTTCTTTTTTTCTTGTTCGAAGTTTTTAAGCCGAAATAGATAAAGAGAAAACAATGCTTAATCCGATTTCTTAATCTATTCATCTGTCTATTTCACAGGAAAGAGGGAACAATATTCTGTTCGAAGTATTGCCTTACGTAGAGGACAAAGGAAGGATAATGAAGATGGTAATAACAGTAATAGCAATAATAACAGTTGCAAAAATGATCATAGTAATGACAGTGCTCATAATAATGCTAAAAGTGCCAATAGTTGTTGATGATAAAGATAATAACAACAACAACAACAATATTGATAATGATAATAATAATAGTAATGACAATAGCAATAATGATAATAATGATAATAATAGTAATAATTATGATAATAATAACAATAATAATAGTAATGATACCAATAATGATAATGATATTGATAATAACAATAATGAAAATTATAATAATAACAATATTAATATTGTAGTAATGTTACACTACTAATATTATTATAATATCAATAATGATAATAATGCAAATGCTAATGATAATAATAATAAAAGTAATGATCATCATAATAATAATACTAATGATTATAATAACTCATTACCATTATCAATGATAATGATAATGAGTTATATATATTTCTTTTCTTTTCTCTCTCTTTCATGATGATGATAATAATGATAATGATAATATTGATGTTAAAGATAATTACTGTTGTCATTATTACCACTATTGTTATTATTATCATTATCATGATGATGATGATGATGATTACTATCATTATTATCATGACGATGATTATTATTTTCCTTATAATAATGATAATAATAATAATAATAATAATAATAATAATAATAATAATAATAATAATAATAATAATAATAATAATAATAATAATAATAATAATAATAATAATAGTAATAATAATAACAATAATAATAATAGTGATAATAATAATAATAATAATTATTATTATCATTATAATGATAATTATCATTATTATTATTATCATCATTACCATCATCATTATCATTCATCATCATTACTATTGTTATTATTATTATTATTATTATTATTATTATTATTATTATTATTATTATTATTATTATTATTATTATTATTATTATTATTATTATTATTATTGTTGTTGTTGTTATTGTTGTTGTTGTTATTATCATTATTATTATCATCATCATCATATTATTATTATTATTATTATTATTATCATTATTATTATCATTGCCATGGGTGTTATCCTTATCATTACTATTATTATCATTATTACTATCTTTATCATTATCATTATTATCATTATCATTTTTATTAATATCATCACTATTATCATCATTATCATTTCTATCATTATTATCATATTTATTATTGACATTATTATTAGTACGATTATCATTTTTAGAAGGTAAAATGATAATTATAATTATGAGGATGATCATAATGACAAAAATAATAAAAGATGATGATAATGATAATGATAATGATAATAAGAAAATAACAAAAATGATAAATAGGATGATAACATTAATAACTATAATAAGTATCAATAAATCTACCTTAATGATAACAGTAATAATAACAGCAAAACAAGAACAACAACAACAATAACAACAAATATAATAACAATAATAATAGAATGAAGATAATAATAGTAATGATGGTAATAAAGTAATGATGATAATTATAATAATGATGATAATAATAAGAACAATCATGGTGATAAGAATGATAATGATGATGATGATAATAATAACAGTGATGATGAAAATAACTATAATAACAATAATGATAATAATAATAATAATAATAGTAATAATAATAATAATAATAATAATAATAATAATAATAATAATAATGATAATGATAATAATGATAATAATAATGATAATAATAATAATAATAATAATAATAATAATAATAATGATAATAATAATAATGATAATGATAATAATAATAATAATAATAATGATAATGATAATAATGATAATAATAATGATAATGATAATAATAATAATAATAATGATAACAATGATGATAATGACAATGATGATAATAATGATAT
>NC_091555.1:7575382-7580382 GCF_042767895.1 Penaeus vannamei | reverse complement strand
TCGTTGTAGAATCGACACGGAACAGAAAATGAATGGATAGATTGATAATAGAAAGAAAATCGAGTGTTAAGATACGAGAAATTGGGAACTTTGACCGTTTTATTTTGGGTTTTTGCGTTTTTTTTCTTTTTATTTCGGTCGTTGTGGGATTGACACGGAATTGAGGGTTTTGTGGAGCGAAAATGAATAGATAGATTGATAGATTGATAGATAAAAGGAAAATCGAGTCTTAAGCTACGAGAAATCGGGAACTTTGACCGCTCTATATTGGGGGGAATTTTGTCGTTTTTACGTTTTTTTTTCTTTCGTTCGTTGTAGAATCGACACGGAACAGAAAATGAATGGATAGATTGATAGATAAATGGAAAATCGAGTGTTAAGATACGAGAAATTGGGAACTTTGACCGTTTTATTTTGGGTTTTTGCGTTTTTTTTTTCTATTTATTTCGGTCGTTGTGGAATTGGCACGGGATTGAGGGTTTTGTGGAGCGAAAAAGAATAGATTGATTGATAGATAAAAGGAAAATCGAGTCTTAAGCTACGAGAAATCGGAACTTTGACCGCTCTATATTGGGGGGAATTTTGTCGTTTTTACGTTTTTTTTTTCTTTTTCTTTCGTTCGTTGTAGAATCGACACGGAGCAGAAAATGAATGGATAGATTGATAATAAATGGAAAATCGAGTGTTAAGATACGAGAAATTGGGAACTTTGACCGTTTTATTTTGGGTTTTTGCGTTTTTTTTTCTTTTTATTTCGGTCGTTGTGGGATTGGCACGGAATTGAGGGTTTTGTGGAGCGAAAATGAATAGATAGATTGATTGATTGATAGATAAAAGGAAAATCGAGTGTTAAGATACGAGAAATCGGGAACATTGACCGCTCTATATTGGGGGGAATTTTGTCATTTTTGCGTTTTTTTTTTCTTTTTCTTTCGTTCGTTGTAGAATCGACACGGAGCAGAAAATGAATGGATAGATTGATAATAAAAGGAAAATCGAGTGTTAAGATACGAGGAATTGGGAACTTTGACCTTTTTATTTTGGGTTTTTGCGTTTTTTTTCTTTTTATTTCGGTCGTTGTGGGATTGGCACGGAATTGAGGGTTTTGTGGAGCGAAAATGAATAGATAGATTGATTGATTGATAGATAAAAGGAAAATCGAGTGTTAAGCTACGAGAAATCGGGAACTTTGACCGTTTTATTTTGGGAGAATTTTGTCGTTTATGCTTTTTCTTTTTCTTTCGTTCGTTGTGAAATATGAAGTTCGAATGAATGAACAGATTAATAAATGCAAAGATAACGGAGCTTAAAATACGAGAATTGAAGTATTTTGATTTTTTTTCTTTCGTTCGTTGTGAAATTAACACAGAAATAAGGGTGTATAAGAAATATATAAAATTAATAAATACATTAATAAACGAAATAATAAACGGACTTTTAGATATAAAAAAATTATTACCTTGACCTTTATAATTAGAAAAATTTTGACCTTTTGTGTTTTTTTTCTCCTTTTTTTCAAAATGTTCGTCGTAAAATAGACACCGAAATGAGGATGTACAAGAAACTAAAATAAATAAATAAATGAATAAATAAACTTTGACCTCTAATATCGGGGGATTTCTGTCCTAATTTTATTACGTTTTTTAATTCTTCCATTCGTTCTTTGTAAAATTTGAAATAAATGAAATTAGATTGATAAAGGAACTTTGGGCTATTTAATAATAAGATAATTTTGTCATTTTTTACTCCCTTTCTTTCATTCATTGTGTGTTCTGTAAAAAAAAAATATGAAGGTAAAATGACTGAACAGATAACCGGAAAAAGTAGATTTAATAGGATTTTTTAAAAGATAAAAGATTTAAGCAATAACTGCGACAAGAACGAAAATGAAAGTTAATAAACAAAAACAACAACAATAAATGTAAATAACAAATAACAAAAACAATAGCAAACAAACAACAATGTAAATAACAATAGCTGTAACCAACAAACGAGGAAAACAACAAACAAATGTAAGCAACAATAACTACAAACAACAAATAAACAATGAAAACAAAAACAAACACGAAAACAAGCAAACAATGAAACAAAACAACGTAAAAAACAAACGAACACGAAAACAAACAAACAAACAATGAAGACCACAACAATGTAAACAACAATAACAGCCAACCAACAACAAACAAACAAACGACAAACAACGAAAACAACAACAAACAATGAAAACAAGAAACAACCAAACAACGAAAATAACAAAAACGACAAACAACGAAAACAAGAAACAACCAAACAACGAAAATAACAAAAACGACAAACAACGAAAACAATAACAGACAAAACAAGAAAGACAATAACAAACAATGTAAACAACAATAACTCGAACCAACAAACAACGAAAACAACAACCAAACCAAAATACCAACAACAAACAAACGCCAAACCAAAATACCAACAACAAACAAACCCAAACAACAATAACAAACAACGAAAACAACAAACAAACGCCAACCAAACCAAAACAACAACAAACAAACGCCAAACAAAAACAACAACAACAAACAAACGCCAACCAAACCAAACCAACAACAAGCAAACAAACGCCAACCACACCAAAACAACAACAAACAAACAAACGCCAAACAAAAACAACAACAACAAACAAACGCCAAACAAACGAAAACAACAACCAAACCAAAACAACAACAACAAACAAACGCCAAACAACGAAAACAACAACCAAACCAAAACAAAACCAACCAAACAAACAAACGCCAAACACCGACACCCAGCCCCAGCCAGCACCGGGCAGCCACTCCGCCCCGACCCAAAATTGCCACTCAACAAAATGAGTCCATTTGCCGCTTAATCCCAAATGTCATTGAGCATTTTCATATCAACTCGCTATCAGTGACGAGACACCGCTCTGTAAACAGGAAACGGAGATCATGGGGAGATATCGCCAACGTGCTGCCGCCGCCACGAAGCGAGGGACACTGCTGACTTCGCCGCTGAGCCGAGGCAGATGTGCTGGCCTGAGGAGAGGTTGGGTTGGGTTTGTGTCTCTCTCTCTTTCTCTTTGTTTCTCTGTCTTTGTCTGTGTGTTTCTCTGTTTCTGTCTGTCTATCTCTCTCTCTCTTTCTCTCTTTCTTTGTCTCTTTATTTATCTGTCTCTCTCTTTGTCTCTCTCTCTCTCTCTCCCTCTCTCTCTCTCTCTCTCTCTCTCTCTCTCTCTCTCTCTCTCTCTCTCTCTCTCTCTCTCTCTCTCTCTCTCTCTCCTTCTCCTCTGCATGTGCTTTGGGTGAGAACAGAGGGAGAAGCACGTACGCACACGTAAACACATGTGTATAAATACGCTTACACGTACGCATGTATATATATAATTCTTACACATACACATGTACATACAAAGGCACATTTCACCCCTTCTCCCCCCTCTCCCTCTACTCATATCCGTGACACCCACCTCCTCCCCTACCTCCCCCTAGGACACTCACCTACCCCACTCCCACCCTTACCACTCTCAATCGCCCCCTCTTTCCCCCCCACTCCCACTCAAACGCCCCCTCCTTTCCCCCCACCCCCTACTCAAACGCCTCCTCCTTTCCCCCACCCATCACGCAAAAGCCCCCTCTTTACCCCCCCACTCAAACGCCCCCTCCTTTAACCCCTATCCCTCACCCAAACGCCCCCTCTTTTCCCTCCCCCACCCCACCCCAGACATTCCCCCCTCCTTTCCCCCCCCCCCCCAGACATTCACCCCATAATCACCCTTTCTCTCTTCCCTACCTCCACCCCTTCATCCTCCCTTCCTTTCTCCGGCCCAAAACAATCCCCCGTCCCCTCACCCCCCCCCAACCCTTCCTCATTCCGCCTCCTCCCCAACCCCAGACCCCTCCCCTCTCCCCACTCCCCTCATGACTCTCTTTTCTCTCCCACTCCCCTTTTCCCCTCATTCTCACTCATGGCACTCCTTTTTCCCCACCAATAATATGATAATAATGATAATGATAAATGTTATGATAATGATGATTATAATGATAATAATTATCCCTCAGCAAGTTCGTAATGAAATGTAAAAATAACAATAGGGATAATTACATTCATTATTACTACCACTACAATTCCACCCCCCCCTCCTCCATCCCCCACCCCAGACACTCCCCTTCCTCTCTCCCCTCCACTATCTAAGACGCTCGCCTCCCCCTTAACCTCACCCCAGACACTCCCCTCCCCTTTCCCCTTCCCCCACCCCAGACACTCCCTTTCCCCCTCCCCCACCCCAGACACTCCCCTCCCCTTTCCCCTTCCCCCACCCCAGACACTCCCTTTCCCCCTCCCCCACCCCAGACACTCCCCTCCCCTTTCCCCTTCCCCCACTCCAGACGCTCCCCTTTCCCCTCCCCCTCCCCCCCACCCCAGATACTCCCCTTCTCTCCACCCTAGACAAACCCCTTCCCCCACCCTAAACACTCCCCTTCCCCCTTCCCCCCACCCCAGACACTCCCCTCCCCCCACCCCAGACACTCCCTTTCTCTCCACCCTAGACAATCCCCTTCCCCCTCCCCCACCCTAGACACCCCCCTTCCCCCCACCCTAGACACCCCCCCTTCCGCCTCCCCCTTCTCCCCTTCCCCCACCCCCCGACACTCCCCTCCTCCTTCCGCCTCCCCCTCCCCCCACCCCCGACACTCCCCTTCCCCCCCTCCCCCTTCCCCCCGACAGACAAACAGGAGCAGCATCTCTCAAGGCGAGGAGATCGAGTCAGCTCTCAGCTCCCACTCCAGCATCCTATGACGTCATCAGGCGTCAGAGCCCTGGCCCTCCACCTCGTCGTGGGCGTGGGCGTGCGGAGAGGCGAGATTTGGCGTGAAACTGTTGATACAGTTGAAGGAGGGGGCGGGGGTGGGTGGATGGGGGGTGGTAAGGGCATACGGTGAGGGGGGGGAGGGTTGGCTTGGACGAGAATAGTTCAGTGTCTTTGTTTTGATCGTCAGGTTAAA
>NC_091555.1:7567882-7570382 GCF_042767895.1 Penaeus vannamei | reverse complement strand
ATAAACACCAGAAATGCCTTACAAACAGACAAAAAAAATGTTTTCGAGAGAAACAGTTATATGGAAATCAGAACCGCCCCCCAAAAAAAACCCACATAAATCCCCACCAGGGCAACCCCTGCCCTCATCTCTCTCCCTCCCTCCCTCACCCCCTCCCAGAATGACCTAACACCTGGCGCCTCCTCTCCTCCCCCGCCCATGACTGCACTTTTTTTTTTTTTTTTTTTTTTACCTGAGGCCACGGAAACACCTCATCTCTGGTTACATTCCTAAACATCCTATTCATACCACTGGGCTGGGATACCCTCCAACTCCAATGCCTAATATGGGCAAAGCGGGCGGGAACAACAATCATCTCTCTTTTTTTCTCTCTCTCTCTTCTCTCTTTCTCTTTAATATTAGTTGGGAGTTTTACAGGTGTGTGAATCACAACTGGATGATGGACTGAACAATTTCCTCGGTCTGGGATGGAAGGGGGGGGAGGGGGAAGGTGAAGATGAGGGTGACGGGGAGGGAGAGGGGGAGGGTGTGGGTAAGGGAGGTGGTGAGAGAGGGAGGAGGGAGAGAGGGGGAGGATGTGGGTGAGGGTGAGGGAGATCGTGGAGAGGGAGGGAGGAGGGAGAGGGGAGGGTGTGGGTGAGGGAGATGGTGAGAGAGGGAGGAGAGGAGGGAGAGAGGGGGTGGGTGTGGGGTGGGGGAGGGTGAGGAGGAGGGAGAGAGGGAGAGGGGTGCATGGGTGAGGGAGATGGTGAAAGAGAGAGGAAAGGAGGGAGAGGGGGAGGGTGGGGGTGAGGGTGAGTGAGATGGTGATAGAGGGAGGAGAGAGAGGAGGGAGGGTGGGGTGGGGCGAGGGAGAGGGTGATGGGAGGGAGAGGGAGAGGGTGTGGGTGAGGATGAAGCAGGTGGTGAGGGAGGGAGAGAGGGAGAGAGGGAGAGGGAGGGTGTGGGTGAGGTTGATGGTGAAGGAGGAGGATAGGAGGGAAGGGAGGGTTTGAGGAAAAGCGGAATGGAAGGAGGGAGGAGGGACGGATAGACAGAGAGACGGAGGTAAGGATAGAAAGAAATGAAGAATAAAAAGAGATAGAGAGCAGAAAAGAGCGAAAGTGCAAAAGTGGGGATAGATAGGGATGGATAGATGACCGGATGGATAGGGATGGATAGATGGCCGGATGGATAGGGATGGATAGATGACCGGATGGATAGGGATGGATAGATGGCCGGATGGATAGGGATGGATAGATGACCGGATGGATAGGGATGGATAGATGACCGGATGGATAAGGGGAGAAAGATAGATAAAAGTGGTCAGTGAGTTGAATCCAAAACGGTGGATGTTCTAAATGTAGGAGTTATTTCGAGAACACTGGCGTATTTTTGAGTGTCGCGTGAACAAAAATAAGTTGCTCTAGATGCAGATTGGAGATTATATTCTGTGAAATGTGATAAAATTATATTTGCTGTTATGCCGGAAATATGAATTATGATAAGCAGCAACACGCTCACACACGCGCATACACACACACATGCACATGCACATGCACATGCACATACACATACACACACACACACACACACACACACACACACACACACACACACACACACACACACACACACATATATATATATATATATATATATATATATATATATATATATATATATATATATATATATATATATATATATATATACATACTTATACACACACACACACACACACACACACACACACACACACACACACACACACACACACACACACACACACACACACATATATATATATATATATATATATATATATATATATATATATATATATATATATATATATATATATATATATATATATATACACACATATATACGTGCCCAGTCAGTAAGCAATGTATGAACAATGAACAAGCAGAGTTATATTTGGCAGAGGAACCCCGTGCACTCTCTGCAATGCATGATGAAATAAAGGTTGAAAGACCACTCACGCCAGCCTACGCGACTCTCCCAAGGCTATTTCACTGTTGCATCTATTTTGAAACATTAAAAAAATAAACAAAAACGATTGATATCTATTTTGAAACATTAAAAAATAAACAAAAACGATTGATATCTATTTTGAAACATTAAAAAAATAAACAAAAACGATTGATATCTATTTTGAAACATTAAAAAAATAAACAAAAACGATTGATATCTATTTTGAAACATTAAAAAAATAAACAAAAACGATTGATATCTATTTTGAAGCATTTGTTGGAATTTGCTTAGTTTGCTTAGATAAGAAGTGAAAGAATCATGTTTTAGTG
Source organism: Penaeus vannamei (assembly GCF_042767895.1). Classification (NCBI taxonomy): domain Eukaryota; kingdom Metazoa; phylum Arthropoda; class Malacostraca; order Decapoda; family Penaeidae; genus Penaeus; species Penaeus vannamei. The sequence continues at coordinate 7,568,076 of NC_091555.1, read as the reverse complement.
TAATGGATTTGATATATATTTCTTACACAGGTAAAGGTAATATATTTCGGGTAATGGCGAGAAGGCTATTTCAGTCAGAACCTGTTTGATAGAGTGAATTTTAAAACATTTCCTTTGCTAATTTTTCGATGTTTATGTCCTGTCGTAAGTTGGATGTGGAGTTTATAATTTAATGATAGTGAATGTTTTAGGAG
>NC_091555.1:7552882-7555382 GCF_042767895.1 Penaeus vannamei | reverse complement strand
CGCAGACGTGGAAGGACCCTCCTGACAAGCGGCATAGGCCTGCGTTATAATGTTTACAAAATACTCCTGCCGCTACCTGTTTCCGGTGTGGAAACTGGCCAACTTGACCGACTCAGATTCCCGCGGTGTTTCAGTGCAGTTCGGTCGTTATCTCAATGCAACGGTTACACAAGTCTAACCTAACTCCAGTTTTCTTCACCCTCTCACGCTATATGTTACAAAGAACTATGGTTTTAGTCTACAAAATAGGGATAAATGTTACATCTCGTGGCATATTCCATTCGCTGCGACGTGACATCTCGGCGAATGGAACGTAAAGGAGAAGGGACGCGTCCGATTCCAGTAGTGATCGTTCCTCCCCCGCGCCGTCTACCTACACGCTGGCTGTGACGTCACAAGCGTACTGCTGCTGGGTGACGCCGCCTTTTAGCGCACGCAGAAAGGACATTTATGTCGTCGGGAAACTAAGGCCCTTTTTCCCTTGTCACGCTAGCCGAGGAGAAAAAGGAAAAAGAGGAAACCCTGATTTGACTTCTATGGTGTGAGTGTGCAAGAGCGAATATTACTTAGTCATTAAAGTTAGATACATTAGCGATAAAAACCTGATTATAAACCTTGTGATAACCTAGTATAAGGGATTGTGTTGCGTACAGTCGACCGCGTCGTGACGTAATAAGGTCCAAGAACGATCAAGCAGGTCTTTTGTCACTGTAATTAACTGTGGTTGTAGTGTTACGGTATGGCGTGTGGAATGTTATGGTGCCGCGTGTGGTGATTCGAGCTTTAGTGCTATTTTTCCTATGGTGAGAATTTCCTCCAGCATGCAAGGTACAACCCACAACCACGTCAACCAAAAACAATCAACAACTTCGTCAACAACTCTTTTCACATTGATTTCTGACTGGGAAATATATAAAAATCTCACAGGTCACAGGGAATATTACGGTAAAAACTACAAAGAGATGCCGAATATAATTATATTGTGGTAAAGTGAAGTAATAGGCATTGGACATAATGATAGAACAGGAATAAGGTTAACAGCTGCATGTCTTCCTCTGTTCCGATGTTATAAGGAAAAGGCTTTGACGTCAATACGTAATCGTGTTTGGGAGAAACGGAGATGAAGTAAGGGGAGAGGGAGGGATGGAAGGAGAGATGGGGAAGAAAGGAAGGAGAGAGAGAGAGAGGGAGAGAGAGAGAGAGAGAGAGAGAGAGAGAGAGAGAGAGAGAGAGAGAGAGAGAGAGAGAGAGAGAGAGAGAGAGAGAGAGAGAGAGAGAGAGAGAGAGAGAGAGAGAGAGAGAGAGAGAGAGAGAGAGAGAGAGAGAGAGAGAAAGAGAAGAAGAGAGAGAGAGAGAGAGAGAGAGAGAGAGAGAGAGAGAGAGAGAGAGAGAGAGAGAGAGAGAGAGAGAGAGAGAGAGAGAGAGAGAGAGAGAGAGAGAGAGAGAGAGAGAGAGAGAGAGAGAGAGAGAGAGAGAGAGAGAGAGAGAGAGAGAGAGAGAGAGAGAGAGAGAGAGAGAGAGAGAGAGAGAGAGAGAGAGAGAGAGAGAGAGAGAGAGAGAGAGAGAGAGAGAGAGAGAGAGAGAGAGAGAGAGAGGGAGGGAGAGAGAGAGAGGGAGAGAGAGAGAGAGAGAGAGAAAGAGAAAGAGAAAGACAGAAGAGAGAAAAGAAAGAGAAAAGAGAAAGAGAAAGAGAAAGAGAGAGAGAGAGAGAGAAGAGAGGAAGGATGGAGAGAGAGAGAGGGAGAGAAAGGAAAGAGAGAGAGAGAGAGAGAAGAGAGAGAGAGAGAGAGAGAGAGAGAGAGAGAGAGAGAGAGAGAGAGAGAGAGAGAGAGAGAGAGAGAGAGAGAGAGAGAGAGAGAGAGAGAGAGAAAGAGAGAGAGAGAGAGAATGATATAACAAGGTTCATAACGGTAATGATGATTGTGACCACGATAGTAACAATAGTAAAGTTCATAATATTACTACTAATGATACTAATAGCATTAGTAGTAGTAATAATGACAAAGATAATCATGACGATGATGATAGTAATAATTATAATAATGATACAGTAGATATGATATGAACAATGACAAAGGATAATGAAAACAACAGCAGTAATGATAATAATAATGTTAATAATAATGATAATCAGAACAACAACAACAACAATAATAATAATGATTTCTATAAGATAACAACAGTAACAAAAAATAATGAACATAACAGCAAAACTCACCATCGTAGAAATAACAAGAAACAAGAAGAAAAAAAATATTGAAAGAAAGAAAGAAAGGAAGAAAATCAATGGAAGGAACAAAGAATATTCAGTATCATTTAAAGAAAGGAATTCAGGAGCAATAGGCGTTTGAGGCGAATAGTTACTCTGGCGAATAGTTAGGTGGATTATTAGTCAGGAGAACAGTGAGGCGAATGGTGAGTTAGGTGAATAGTTAGACGAATAGTTAGACGAATAGACGGATAGTTAGGCGAATAGTTAGACGAATAGTTAGACGAATAG
>NC_091555.1:7520382-7527882 GCF_042767895.1 Penaeus vannamei | reverse complement strand
ACTCGTCTCATCCTGTCACTTTTTCTGGCTCTTTCTTGATCTCTCTCTCTCTCTCTCTCTCTCTCTCTCTCTCTCTCTCTCTATCTCTCTCCCTCCCTCTCTCTTTCTCTCTCTCTCTCTCTCTCTCTCCCTTCTCTCTCTCTCTCTCTCTCCCCCTCTCCACCTCTCTCTCTCTCTCTCTTATTCACTCACCGTTCTTTTCCCTTTTCCTATGCCCTTATCTCCCCACCTGTTTTTCGTTCTTCCCATCTCTCTCCCTCTCAAGAAACACAAACAGAGGAACACACAACTTTTGTCTTGCTTAATACCGACCCTGAAACTTTTCTTGTTGTGAAATAGTATTACATGATAATGACCCGAAGATGTAACCAATCCTCACGAAGATATGCCAAAAATACTTTTTTCTATGTTACATTTTTCCTTGCATAGAGAGAGAGAATGGGAGAATGAGAGAGAGAGAATGAGAAAATGAAAAAGAGAGAAAATGAGAGAATGAAAGAGAGAGAGAGAATGAGAGAATGAAAGAGAGAGAGAGAGAATGAGAGAATGAAAGAGAGAGAGAATGAGAGAATGAAAGAGAAGGTGGAGAATGAAAGAGAGAGAGAGAGAGAGAGAGAGAGAGAGAGAGAGAGAGAGAGAGAGAGAGAGAGAGAGAGAGATCGTGACTTTACACCATAGAAAAAAATATGATATGCAATTGTCTATTTCCATTTTTTTATATTTTCTTTTTTTTCATTAATGATTTTTTAATAGTTCTTTCTTTTTTTTTGAATTGATGGTTTTTAATAATTCTTTCATTCTTTATATTAATTATTTCTTATAGTTCTTTCTCATTTTTTAATTAATGATTGATCCAACGAAATATAACACTAACAACCAAATGAGTGAAAGAGACGTATAAACGAGACAATTAGCGATTTTCCCAATCACGTTATTTAGGGTTAACGGCCATTGGAGGGATTTCGATTGTGTTGTAACTCTTATTTCGATTATGTTTGTTATTGTTTTGTCTTCACTGCTGTTTTTATTTAAATGTAAATATTGCTGTTGTAAGTGTTATTTTTATTATTTTCAATTATTAATGAGAGGGATGATAATGTTGGTGATGATAAGATTATACTGATGATAAAATATTGGCGAAAATGATAATTATCATGCTAATGATGATATTAGTAATAATCATGACAACACTGAAACTGTTACTAATACTGATACTAATACTGATATAAATAATAATATGAATATATAATATAAATAAATAAATGATATATATAATATCAATAATAATAAACACATGAATGAACTATATAGGATATAAATAAGCTGATATAAATGAATAATGATAACACAAATGATGATATTGAATATGATGAGGATGAAGATTGATGATAATTATGATGATAATTGATACTGATATCGACTGATAAGACTAAGAACAGCGTAAGAACACAATAACAGTATCAAATAACATTCTATTCTTATGAAACAAAGATAATTGAGAATGTATGTATATCTTTACATTTAACGCCGTTCCTAAAATTAACAGAATAAGCTTTATCATTTAGTAAGTTTTGTGAATTAACATGTAAGTATCCATTACAAAAAAAAAAAAGATAATAATAATAAAAATAAAAAGATAAAAAATAGATTAAGAAATAATAAAAGAAAATTGTCAGTATGTAATAAGCTAATTTCAAAGACAGATGCCATCCTATGACAGCTGGATATGATATGTTGGCATGACACAAGACAGACTTTTATTACTCGCGAATAATTTACACTTTCGTGCTAAAATGTCGGAATCTTATTTTATATCATTACATTAGTGATTTTTGGTTTAGTTTTAATTGTCTCCCTGAAAAATGTTGTTCATATTATGTATGTATATGATAAATAAAAAAATACATATATATTTTTGCCCACACACACACATATACATGCATACATAGATACAAACATACACACACACACACATATACATCACACACACACACACACACACACACACACACACACACACACACACACACACACACACACACACACACACACACAAATAAACACAAACACCCACACATAAAATAAAATAACAATCTTCTTCCCCCTTCCCCCTCCCCCATCTCTCTTCTCCACAAACAGAGAGAGAAAAAAAATGAAGCGATCGCCATAATTAGCCACAGAGGCGCTGCAATGGATCAGCTGGTATGGATCAGCTGGTATGGATCAGCTGGTCCGAGGTTTCCTGCGATAGGATCAGACCTCGTCACGTGACTTGAGGCCCAGCTGACAAGACGGGGATGGTGGTGGTGGTGGTGGTAGGGGGGGGGTAAGCCAGGCCGAGCTGACCTTCGCTGGCGAGGTTAAAATAGCTGCAAGGAGCGGGAGGGGGAGGGGGTTCTGGTTTGGGGGGGGGTGGGGGAAAGGAGGGGGGTACTGGTCTGGGGTGAGGAAGGAAGGGGGAGGGAGGAGGGGAGGAGGGGGTACTGGTCGGGGTGGGGTGGGGGAGTGAAGGAAGGTCAAGAGTCAGGTAGGGGGAGGGAACAGGAGGGAGGGGAGGGAAGGATGGATGGAGGGGAAGATGGATGGGGGGATGGATGGGGTGGAAGAGGAGGGGAGGGGGGTAAGGAAGGATGGAGGGAAGTGGGAGGTAGAGGAGGGAAGGAAGGAGAGAAGGAGGGTAGGAAGAGAGGAGGAGAGAAAGAGGGTGGGAGGAAGAGAGGAAAAGGAAGCTAAGGAATGAGGAGAGAGAGAGAGAGAGGAGGAGAGAGAGAGAGAGAGAGAGAGAGAGAGAGAGAGAGAGAGAGAGAGAGAGAGAGAGAGAGAGAGAGGGGTAGGAAAAAAGGACGGAATGAAAGGAGAAAAGGAGAGAAAAAATGAGATAGAGAATTATAATGGTTTGTAGGGAGGAAGTGAGGTAGAGGGAGAAAGGGAGGCAGGGACGGAGGAGAAGAGGAAAGAAAGGAGGTACGTAAAGAGGGAGAGAAATACGGAGGAAAAAGAAAAAGAAAAGAGAGAGTGAACGATGGAGGAAAAGAGAGAGGGAGGGAAACATGTGTCTATGTCAGATTATAGAATTTTACTTCGCGTTTGTCTGTCTGTGTCTTTTACTTTTGTCTTGTACCATTGTCAATGTTCGTCTCGTTCTGTTTTTTTCGTTTTCGTTTTTGTTCTCTCTTCTTTCTTCAATGTTCGTTTGTCTTTAGTCTCACAAACACACGGATAAAAAGTCCTTCATCTTGTCACTGCACGAATTCTATGCTCACGTTTCAGGTCTTAATAAAGTCCAGATTTCCAAACAGTTACAGCAATCTGACATGTTTGAAATTATCTGTCAAATATGCATATGTAACGCTTCTGTCCAGGAATAAAACTTTTTTTTCACATCTTTTCAAACTGTCATACTGAATCCATCCCTGACGATGGGTATGGTTCCCATGACAGCGAAATGATACAGAAATGACAGAGTGCTTGACAGTGCGCTTCATGTCTTTATAGGCGAAATGACACAGCGACATGACACAGAAATGACAGAGTGCTTGACAGTGCGCCTCATGTCTTCATAGACGAAATGACACAGCGACATGACACAGAAATGACAGAGTGCTTGACAGTGCGCCTCACGTCTTCATAGGCGAAATGACACAGCGACATGACACAGAAATGACAGAGTGCTTGACAGTGCGCCTCACGTCTTCATAGGCGAAATGACACAGCGACACAGAAATGACAGAGTGCTTGACAGTACGCCTCACGTCTTCATAGGCGAAATGACACAGCGATTTGACACCAGAAATGACAGAGTGTGCTGACAGTGCGCCCTGACGTCTTCATAGAAGCAAATGACACACAGCGACATGACACAGAAATGACAGTGCGCCTCATGTCTTCATAGGCGAGGATCTACACACGAAACACGACAGCATATATTTCAGAAGAATAGAATCTAAAAAAAAAGAGAAAAAAAAAGAGAAAAAAAAAAATCTACCCACCATTCTACACGTTGAAAGTCTGGAAAATCGTATCCCACAAAGATGCCGTTATTTGTACACTAGAAAAAAAAAAACAGCTCTGAGTATAATGATAACAACGAATCACAAGGACACACAATTAATCTTACGTTGCAGTTATCTGTGACCACATAATAACACAGAAGAGAGCCTGCATCGTTTTATCAATAATGGTCTACGTTACATCATAGTTAACGTACATAAGCGAAATGTAAACATGTATTTATTACCCACAAAAGTTAGATTAAATATACTTAATGTCTTCAATTAACTCGTGATATATACGTGTGTATTTATTTGGAAATTATTTTGTTTGGCTAAACAAAGGAAGGAAAAAATAGAGTATTATTACTTTTAGTGTCGTATCAACCATCAAGATTAACGATTGCACACGTAAAGGTATACAAAGAAGAAGAAGAAGAAAAGGGAGGAATAAAAGAAGAAGAGGGAGGAATAAAAGAAGCAGATGAGGGAGGAATAAAAGAAGAAGAAGGAGAAAAGAAAACGAAGAAAAGGGGAAGAAAAAAACAAATAAAAAGAAGAAGAAAAGGGAGAAATAACACGGACAAACAAATCAAAAAAGGAAAAGATGGAGAAAAGAAAAGGAAGAAAATTAAAACAAATGCATAATTACACGGACAAGCGAAATCTAAGACAAAAGATACGCATGAAATGAACACAAAACAAAAGGGAGAAGAATAAGCGCAAAGATGAATGAAATAATGACAATAAGAAAACTGAAGGATAGGAAGAAAGGAAGAAAAACAAATAAGCAAGCAAGAATACATACAGACAAAGACGACGATTTTTTCACTTTGAATCCAAAAAAGAAGTAAAGAAAATGAAACTGAGAGAAAAAAAAAGAGTAAAAGAGAAAGAGAGAAAGAAAATAAAACAGATCAAACATAATCACACAGACAGACAAAACCCGAAACAAAAGATTTTTTTTTTTTTTTTTTTTTTTTTTTTTTTTTTTTTTTTTTTTTACACACGGTATAATAGGCCAATTTAACCCTCGGCGACTGAGTGACCCGAGGACTGAGCCAGACACCGACCTAACACGCGACCTTGCGTGTGGTTTGCGAAACGAGGTTGCTTTGTCTGTTAAAATAACCGGGCTGTTTAGAAAAAAAAAAAAAAAAAGTCTTTGGTGTAAAAATAAAAGGTAAAAAAGAAAAATGAAGGTTGATTTTAAAGGCTTTCTTGTTTTATTATCATTATCTTCCTCACGTGTTTTAGGGGCGTGAGATAGACAAGCTGAGGGGGAGGAGTAGGGGAGAGGGAAGGAGGGTAGAGGAGAGGGAAGGAGGGAGGGAGAGGGAAGGAAGGTAGAGGAGAGGGAAGGAGGGAGGGAGAGGGAAGGGAGAGGGAGGGAGAGGGAAGGAGGGAGGGGAGAGGGAAGGAGGGTAGAGGAGAGGGAAGGAGGGAGGAGAGAGAGATAGAGGGAGGGGAGAGAGATAGAGGGAGGAGAAAGGGAAGGAGGGAGGAGAGAGGGAAGGAGGGTGAGGAGAGGGAAGGAGGGAGGGAAGAGAGAAGGAGGGTAGAGGAGAGGGAAGGAGAGAGTGCACAAGAAAGGAGGGAGGGAAGAGAGAAGGAGAGAGTGGAGAAGAAACGAGGGAGGAGGGAAAGAAAAAGGTGTAGGGGGGGGAGGAGTAGGAGAGGTGTAAAGAGTCTATTGTTAGAATCCTTTGTTATCGCCTTATGCTGATCGCTGTTTGAGCTTCTAAGAACGCACTTGATGCCATATACAGGTCCCTGGTTTGCTTTAGAGAAATTTATTTACGTAAGGGGAGTTGGGAGAACAAAGAAAAACGGGAAAGGTGACTGGAAATCTACGTCAGATGTTACAAAGAAACCGTGATTATCTGTCTGTTTATCCATCTATCTGCCACTCTCTCTCTCTCTCTTTCTTTTTCTTTCTTCTTCCCTCCCTCCTTTCCTCTCTCTCTTTCTCTCTTTCTCTCCTTCTCTCTCTCTCTCTCTCTCCTCTCTCTCTCTCCTCTCTCTCTCCCCTCTCTCTCTCTCTCTCTCTCTCTCTCTCTCTCTCTCTCTCTCTCTCTCTCTCTCTCTCTCTCTATCTCTTTCTCTCTCTCTGTCTGTCTGTCTGTCTCTCTCTCTCTCTCTCTCTCTCCTCCTTCCCTCCCTTTCTCTCTCTCATATCTATGTCATAAAGAAAGAAATTTAGAAAGAGATACAGAGAAAGAAGAAGACAAGAAAATTAGATAACAAGATATTCTCTTAATAAATCAAACACAAGATCTAAGACAAAAGAAAAAAGAAAGATAGAACTTTTTGTTTTTGTTTTTGTTTTTATTAATGCGTCAAAGAGAATCATCATGTCGGGTAGAAAGAAAATGGAAGAACAGAAGGAAGAGGAGGGGGAGAAGCAGGGAAAGCAAGAGGAATAAACATAGTAGGAAAAGAAGGAATGGGAGGAGGGGGAGGAGGAGGAGGAGGCGGAGGGAAAGGAGGAGGAGCGGGAGGAGAAGAAGAAGAAATGAAAAAATGATGATGATGATGATGAGGAGGTGGAGGTGGAGAAGGAGGAGGAGGAAAGAAGAAGAAAATAAAAGAAGAAGAAAAGAAAAGAAGGAGGAGGAGGAGCAGGAAGAGAAGAAAAAGTAGACGAAGAGAAGAAAAAGAAGTAGGGAGGAGGAGGAGGAGGAGGAGGAAGAGGAGGAGGAGGAAGAAGAAGAAGAAGGAGGAGGAAGAGTAGAAACAAAAATATCATTAAGTATAGTAGTAGGAGGATAGATAGGATAAGGATGAGGAGGAGAAGGAAGAGGAGAGAAGAATGGAGGGGGGGGAGGGGGAGGGGGGAGATCATACCACCTAATAAAGCCAGCGATACCAAAATCCTTGATGCCCCCCCTACCCCCACCCCCGCCCTATCATCAAAACAACAACAACAACAACAACAAAAGCAACTAACGAAAGGTAAAAAAAAAAAAGAAATCCTGATGTTTACCAATATATAGATCGACTTTCCTACGAAATGGTAGCCCACTATGGCTCAAACCTGGATGGGAAAGGGGATGGGAGGGGAGGAGGAGAAAGGGGAGTGTAGGGGGGGGAGGGAAGGGGATAGAGGCAAGCGGAGGGGAGGGGAGGAGCAGGGAAGGGGCTAGATACAAGGGGAGGAGGTAAGGGATGGAATAAAGAGGGGAGGCAGGGGGATGCAAAAGGAGAGAAGGGGAAGGAAAGGGGCAGAAGCAAGGGGAGGAGGGGGTGGAGGGTAAGGGAAGGGGGAGGGAAGGGGGACAGGGGTAGGGAAGGAGGAGGACCAGGGGATGGGGAGGCAAGGGAGGGGAGGGTAGGGAGACAAAGGGAGGGGGAGGGGAGGGAGGGAAGGGGGATGGAGGGAGGGAAGGGAGGCAAAGGGAGGGGGAGGGGAGGGAGGCAAGGGAGGGGGAGGGGAGGGAGACAAAGAGAGGGGGAGGGGAGGGAGACAAAGGGAGGGGGAGGCAAGGGAGGCGGAGGGGAGGAGACAAAG
>NC_091555.1:7472882-7475382 GCF_042767895.1 Penaeus vannamei | reverse complement strand
GTGTCTGTCTGAGTGTGTGTGTTTGTGTGCGTTTTGAGGTTGTACGTGCTTGCGTTCTTGTGTCTGTGTGTATACGTGTGTGCGTTTTGAGATTGTGCGTGCTTGCGTTCATGTGGCTGTGTGTATACGTGTGTGCGTTTTGAGGCTGTACTTGCTTGCGTTCTTGTGTCTGTGTGTATACGTGTGTGCGTTTTGAGGTTGTACGTGCTTGCGTTCTTGTGTCTGTGTGTATACGTGTGTGCGTTTTGAGGTTGTACGTGCTTGCGTTCTTGTGTCTGTGTGTATACGTGTGTGCGTTTTGAGGTTGTACGTGCTTGCGTTCTTGTGTCTGTGTGTATACGTGTGTGCGTTTTGAGGCTGTATGTGCTTGCGTTCTTGTATCTGTGTGTATACGTGTGTGCGTTTTTGAGGCTGTACGTGCTTGCGTTCTTGTGTCCGTGTGTATACGTGTGTGCGTTTTGAGGTTGTACGTGCTTGCGTTCTTGTGTCTGTGTGTATACGTGTGTGCGTTTTGAGGCTGTATGTGCTTGCGTTCTTGTATCTGTGTGTATACGTGTGTGCGTTTTTGAGGCTGTACGTGCTTGCGTTCTTGTGTCCGTGTGTATACGTGTGTACGTTTTGAGGTTGTACTTGCTTGCGTTCTTGTGTCCGTGTGTATACGTGTGTACGTTTTGAGGTTGTACTTGCTTGCGTTCTTGTGTCTGTGTGTATACGTGTGTGCGGTTTTGAGGTTGTACGTGCTTGCGTTCTTGTGTCTGTGTGTACACGTGTGTGCGTTTTTGAGGTTGCACGTGCTTGCGTCCTTGTGTCTGTGTGTATACGTGTGTGCGTTTTGAGGATGTGTGCGTGTTTGCGTGCGTGCTAATGTCTATATCAGCGTGCGTTCTCCCGCCTTCCGTCCGCCAAAGCTTTGTGTCAAAGGCAGACATTTTTCTCGCGTCGTGACGTCACAACTGAAGGGTGACGTCATCGGCACAAAAGACCGTCAATAATTCGTTTCGTCACAAAGGAAGGATCGATAGGAGGCACCTGATCCAAGTCGATAAGACCTGACCTTATACAATTTGACCTGACCTTCCCCACCATGAATAATGTAGCTTTCTTAACCCTATCCCCTCTCACCATAGCAGTAACTTCGCATTTGACCCCAAATGACCTATTATTCATCGCAAAAAAAAAAAAAAAAAAGCTAAATGACCCCATTAGCATCCTTCGCTTGTATTACCATAACGCTGGCAACCAAATTTCACTATCTGATTTTTAAAATAACATCTTGCTATCTAATTTGCATGGTAAAATATACTTTCTATTTGCATTTGACCAAATCACCCGAAAATCTCTTTTCTTTAATTCATTTATTTATATATATTTTATTTTTTTTTTCAAACAGTTAACTTTCTTTAATTGATTTATTTATATACATTCTATTTCTATAAACAATTAATTCTTTAAATTATTTATTTATATATATTTTTACAAACAACATGGATCTTCACTATCTTGTCACTATACCTCTCCTCAGAATTCCCACATCACAGCTTTACACATACCAATTTCTATACTCTTTATTCATTACACATACCAATTTCTATACTCTTTATTCATTACACACGCCAATTTCTATATGCTTCATTCATTACGCATACTAATTTCTATATCCTTTATTCATAACGCATACCAATTCCTATATTCTTTATTCATTACACATACCAATTTCTATATTCTTTATTCATAACGCATACCAATTCCTATATTCTTTATTCATTACGCATACCAATTCCTATATTCTTTATTCATTACGCATACCAATTTCTATATTCTTTATTCATTACACATACCAATTTCTATATTCTTTATTCATTACGCATACCAATTCCTATATTCTTTATTCATTACGCATACCAATTCCTATATTCTTTATTCATTACGTATATAAATTCCTATATTCTTTATTCATAACGCATACCAATTTCTATATTCTTTAAAAACGAAGTTATCCTTCCCGCTCGTAACTACAATCTCCCGTCACTATAGTACTCTATAAGTTCGTTATAAATCCCCGACCAGACCCAATGTTGTCAAGAGTTGGCTATAGCAAAGGTGTTTATGTCCGTGATTAACTTGTCTAGATCAGGCCTACGGTAGAGAAATATGCTCGGTCGCGTATTCATAATGTTGACACGTAGGGCCTATAAATAACCATATATGTTCGTTCGCTTTTGATGGATATTATTGATGGTTCGTTTTTTTTGGAAGTTTACAAGTCAGTGATGGTCTGGCTTTATGGAGGGAGGGAGAGGGAGAGGGAGAGGGAGGGAGAGAGAGGGAGGGGTAGGAAGGGGTAGGGAGGGGGAGGGAGGGGTAGGGAGAGATGGAGGGAGAGAGAAGGGAGAGGGAGGAAGGGAGAGAGGGAGGGAGGGGAGAGAGAGGAGGGAGGAGGGAGAGAGAGGGTAGGAGAGAGAGAGAGGGAGAGAGGGGGGGAGAGGGTAGGAAGAGAGAG
>NC_091555.1:7455382-7457882 GCF_042767895.1 Penaeus vannamei | reverse complement strand
CGTTTTCTTTATACACTTAAGGGTCTGAATGTGCTTATTGATAATCGCTCTTCACCTTTTTTTATTATTCTATTTATTTATTATTATTTCTTTACATTATCATTAAGCTTTCATCTTTATGATTTATGTTCCTGTGTTGTGTGGAGAGGGGGAGGGGGTGTGATGGTTGCGTGAGTGTGTGTGGGGGGAGGGGTGTTTCTGTGTGTGTGTTTTTTTTGTTTTTGTGGTGGGGGGGTGATTGTGTGTGTTTGTTTGGTGTGTCTGTGTGTTTGTTTGCTTGTGTGTGTGTTTGTGTGTGGGGGAGGGGTGTTTCTGTGTGTGTGTGAGTGTTTTTTTTTTTTTTGGTGGGGGTGATTGTGTGTGTTTGTTTGGTGTGTCTCTGTGTGTGTTTGCTTGTGTGTGTGTTTGTGTGTGGGGGAGGGGTGTTTCTGTGTGTGTGTGTTTCTTTTTTTTTTGGGGGGGGAGGTGATTGTGTGTGTTTGTTTGGTGTGTCTGTGTGTGTGTTTGTATTTGTTTGTGGGTGGGGGAGGGGTGTTTCTGTGTCTGTGTGTTTTTTTTTTTTTGGGGGGAGGTGATTGTGTGAGTTTGTTTGGTGTGTCTGTGTGTGTGTTTGTATTTGTTTGTGGGTGGGGAGGGGGTGTTTCTGTGTGTGTGTTTGTTTTGGGTGGGTGGGTGATTGTGTGTGTTTGTTTGGTGCGTCTGTGTGTGTGTTTGTATTTGTTTGTGGGTGGGGGAGGGGGTGTTTCTGTGTCTGTGTGTTTTTTTTTTTGGGGGGAGGTGATTGTGTGTGTTTGTTTGGTGTGTCTGTGTGTGTGTTTGTATTTGTTTGTGGGTGGGGGAGGGGTGTTTCTGTGTCTGTGTGTTTTTTTTTTGTTGGGGGGGGAGGTGATTGTGTGTGTTTGTTTGGTGTGTCTGTGTGTGTGTTTGTATTTGTTTGTGGGTGGGGGGAGGGGTGTTTCTGTGTCTGTGTGTTTTTTTTGGGGGGGGGAGGTGATTGTGTGTGTTTGTTTGGTGTGTCTGTGTGTGTGTTTGTATTTGTTTGTGGGTGGGGGAGGGGTGTTTCTGTGTGTGTGTTTGTTTTGGGTGGGTGGGTGATTGTGTGTGTTTGTTTGGTGCGTCTGTGTGTGTGTGTTCGCTGTTTGTGTGTTTGGTGTTTGTGTGTGTGTCTGTGTGCGTGTGTATGTGTCTGTGTACACCTAGACCAGTGATTCCCAAATGAGGGTCACCAGGTTTTTTCTGAGGGTCGCCAGAGGGTCTTAAAAGAAGAATTAAGGAATCCATAGCTGGACACGTCAGTAAAAGTTAATGCTTTTTAGTAACGCTTGTTTGTTGAAAATCAGTGTGTTGTTTATACAAATTTGTGTAAGTACGGAATAACGTAAGCTAATGTACAACTGCAAGTATAAATACCATGAAATTGGTTGAATATATTACTACATGTTCACACATTTAGGGTCGCTAGCTCAGGCAAGACTGCTTATTTATATATATATATATATATATATATATATATATATATATATATATATATATATATATATATATATATATATATATATATATATATATATATATATATATATATATATATATATATATATATATATATATGTATGTATATATGTATGTATATGTCGTATTCGTTGACATTTCCATGCTCCATATCCTTGATGACGGTAATAATTTGGGGAAGCTCTCTCCAGGTTATGGATTTGCCATTTTCCTGATCGTCTTTCCCTTTAATATATTTTGAGAATGAAAAAATCTGTATTTTGTTTAGAGTCAATAGCCCACGGAGATTATCAGATTACATATATTACTTATATCTCGGATTTATGAATGAGTCCATTTGTTGTCATCTTGCTTGTATATCTGTGAATGAATTACAAGTATCATAATCTCTCTGTATGAATTTGGGATTGAGTATATGTGTATCATACTCATTTATGGATTTATAATCACGTTTGTATTGAATTTTCAACTGTTTTTTTTCGCAATGAAATTAGGAGCAATGCAGTCGAATTTAAGAACACTAAATTCAAACGTTTTTTTGTACTTTAAGGATTTATTTTGTAAATGTGAACCCTATGTACTTGAACTCCAATCACTGATACTAATAGCTCTTATCTTTTTCTTAATCTTTTTAAGGATTTCATATATAATGATAAATTTGTAGAGGGAGAAAAAACGACAAGATACAAAGCTAATTACAACTGAAGAAGAAGAAGAAGAAGAAGAATGTGAAAATTACAAAGAAAACAATAAAATCAAGAAAATAAGAATAGATAGAGGACAAAAGGACATGACAAACCAAAATAGAGTAGAAGAAATAGCAAAGAAAATAAAGCGAAGAAGAAGAATCACAGGAAAAGGAGAAATGAAGAAAACAGAGAAGGAAACTGTTGTGAGTGAGGGAAAGTGAGGTGAAGAGAATGTGATGAGAGAATTGAATGTTTGCATTAGGGAAGGAACGATAGAGGAGGAGAAGGAAGTGTTTGGG
>NC_091555.1:7442882-7445382 GCF_042767895.1 Penaeus vannamei | reverse complement strand
AGGGAGGGAAAAGGATGAGGGAGAGAGAGAGGAAAGAGGTGGAGGGGAGGGGAGGGCATGGGGTCAGGGGAAGGCGGGAGGAGAAAGGGAGGAGAGAGGGTGAGGGAGGGAGAAGGGTGAGGGAGAGGGTGGAGAGGGAAATGGAGGAGGGGGAAGCGGGAGGGAGTGGCGGGAGGGAAAGGGAAGAAGGGGAGAGGGGAAGGGAGGGAGAAGGAAGAGGAGGAAAGAAGGAAGGAAAGGAGTAAGGGAAAAGAGGGGGCTGAATATGAAAAGGGAGAGAAAACTTACGAAAGAAAGTGGACAGAACCAAAAGGGTCAAGAAAAGAAAAGAGAGGAGAGAAGGGATAAGAAAAAAGGGGGGTGGGGGTTGGGAGACAGAGAGGGGGGCAAAGAAGGGTGAAGATGACAGGTCCGAAAGCGTGGGAAAAAGAACACAGGATAAGAAAGAGGAAATGGGAAGAAACGATGAAAGAAAGAAAAATACAAAAAACAGTATTCGAGAAAGAAGATGATAAGAAATAAAAAACTGATAATTCTCATATAGAAAGAAAAAAAGGAATAAAAATGTAAAATAAAATGCTGAAAAAAGGTAACCAAAAGAACGAAAACGAACCAAAGAGAAATTAACGAAAAACTCGGAAAGAAACGAGGAAAAAATATGATGATATTGAGACTAAAAAAATAAAATGAAAACAGAACAAATAACGAATAAATGAATAAGAATAATAGAAATAACACGAAAATACGTAAAATAACATAAAATAAAGTTAGACATAAAGAAATAGAACAACCAAACACACAAAGAAAAAGAAAACACAAAAAACGGACGTAATATATTCACGGAGAACGTTAGGAACAGGGAGCGAAAGGAGGGAATGGGAAATTGATGAATAATACTGGAAAAAGAGGAAGGGGGAAGAGGACAGGAATAACATCGCCACGCCCTCGCCACGCCTATTCGACGCCCACGCCCGTGGACACACACGCACACAAACAAACACACACACACTCACACACTCGCACACAATACATAATGTATATATATATATATATATATATATATATATATATATATATATATATGCACACACATACATACATATATACATATATATATATATATATATATATATATATATATATATATATATATATATATATATATATATATATATATATATATATATGCACACACATACATACATATATACATATACACGTATATATATATATATATATATATATATATATATATATATATATATATATATATATATATATATATATATATATATATATATATATATATATATATATATATATATATGTTTATATATATATCTATATATATATATATATATACATATATACGCATATATATATTAGAAAAAATACATATATAAACAAATAAATAAATATATATATATATATGTATACATATATATATATATATATATATATATATATATATATATATGTATATTAGAAAAAAATCTATCTATCTATCTATCTATCTATCTATCTATCTATCTATCTATCTATCTATCTCTCTCTCTCTCTCTCTCTCTCTCTCTCTCTCTCTCTCTCTCTCTCTCTCTCTCTCTCTCTCTCTCTCTCTCTCTCTCTCTCTCTCTCTCTCTCTCTCTATATATATATATATATATATATATATATATATATATATATATACATATATATAAATATATATATATATATATTAGAAAAAAAAGAATATATATATATATATATATATATATATATATATATATATATATATATGTATGTATATATATACATATATATATATATATATATATATATATATATATATATATATATATATATATATATATATATATATATATATATATATGTATATATATATATATATGTATATATATATATATATATATATATTTATATATGTATATATATATATATATATATATATATATATATATATATATATATATATTTACATATGTGTATAACTAATAATAATAGTAATGATAATGATAAAAAATGATAGTAATAGCAATGGTGATAATACTAATAAGAATAATGATAATAATGAAAACAATTATAATAAGTAACAATAATAATAATGATAACGATAATGGCAGTAATGATAATAATGATTGAAAATATAATAGCAATAATGAGGACAATAACAAAAATAATGATAATGATATTGATGATACATGTAATAATGATTAAAAACATTTACAACAACAAAAACAACAACAACAACAACAACAATAATAATAATAATAATAATGATAATAATAATAATAGTAATAATAATAATTCTAGTAATAATAATGATAATAATAATAATAATGCTAATGCTAATGATAATAATAATAATAACAAAAATGATAATGATAATAATAATAATAACAAAAATGATAATAATAATAATAGTAATGATAATGATAATGATAATAATAGTAATAATACTAATAATGATAATAATAATAATAATAATAATAATGATAAT
>NC_091555.1:7407882-7412882 GCF_042767895.1 Penaeus vannamei | reverse complement strand
ATGACATCTATGATAATATCAATTGCAATAATAAGGATGATATCAATTACAATAATAATGATGATATCAATTATGATAACAGTGATAATAGCAATAGTGATAATAATAATATCTATTATAGTAATGATAATGGCAATGATAATAATAATGATAGTAACAACAATGACAACAGCAATAATAATGATGACGATAATAATATCAATAATAATAATAATGAAGATAATACTAATAGTAATAATAATAACAATCATAATTATTATAATAACAGTCATGATAATGACAATAATAGTAAGAATGATAGTAATAACAATAATGATAATAACAATAATGGTAATAATAACAATAACAGTAATAGCAATAGTAGCAATAACAATAATATTGATGATGATAATAATGATAATAATAATGATAATAATAATGATAATAACAATGATAATGATAATAATGATAATAATAATAATGACAATGATAATGATAATATTAATGATACTGATAACAACATTATTGATAATAATAGTAATGAAAATTATTGTGATAACGAGGATAATGATAGTAATGATATTAATAATAATAATAATGATAATAGTAATAGTAATAGTAATAATAATAATAATAATAATAATAATAATAATAATAATAATGATAATAATAATAATAATAATAATAATAATGATGATGATGATGATGATAATAATGATAATAATAATGATAATAACAATAATAATGATAATAGCAATAATAATAATGATAATGAAAATAATGATATTGAAAATAATAATAACGATAATGATAACAATGATGATAATGATAACAGCAACATTCATAATAACAATATTATTAGTAATAATGATTATAACAAAGGTAGTAATGATAATGATGATAATAATGATGGTGATGATGATAAATAAAATGATAATAATTATGATGATGTTAATAGAAATGGTAATTATAATAACAATAATAATCATAGCAATAGAGATAATATGAATAATAAAGAACATAATGATAACATTGATGATAATCACGATAAAAAGGTGATGATGATAATGATGATGATAATAATAATAATGATAATTACAACAACAACAGTAATGATAATGACAATAATCATAATAATGATAATAACATCAGTTTTGCTAATGATAGTAATAATGATGATAATGATAACATTGATAGTAGTTATGATGACAGTTATGAATATTGCAATGATTAATAATGATAATGGTAATAATGATAATGATCATGTAAATCATAATGATAATAACAATCATAACAATAAAAACAATAATAATAATATTAATCACAATACCAATAACAATAGTGATAAGATAATAATAATAGTAATAACCATAAATAATAATAATAATAGTGATAATTTTAGTAGTGATGAAATTGATAATGGTGATAATGATAATAACAATGATAATAATAATGATAATATTGATAATGATACTAACAGCAATAATGATAATGGTAACATTAATGAGAATAACAAAAACAACAGCAATTATAATGATGATAATAATGATAATGGCAATAGCTTTAATGATAATGATAAAGATAATAAAAATGATGATATTGATATTAACGATAATGGTAGCAACATCACTATCAACAACATCATAACATAATAAACAAAAGCAAAATCAACGCTAGCTAACATTAGTCATAAAAATCAACAACTTCGACACCAATGCTAATAAAAGCATCAGCAAAGAGACGCATTTCTAATAAACAAAAGGAATAAATTATTAAATAAAAGAACATTTAGAATTAACACCCTCCCTCCCTCTCCCACTCCCTTCTTTTTACCCCTTCCCTTACTCTTCCCTTTTCCTTCCTCTTTTCCCTCTCCCTTTTGCTCCTTCCCAAACATCCTACCTCCCTTTCCCCTGCCCCTTCCCTTCTTTACCCCTCTCCTCCCCCTTGCCCCTTAAGGCCTCCCCTCCCCTCCCCCTTCCGTCATTTACCCCTCCCTTCTCCATTCCCTTCTTTACTCCTCCCCTCTTTACCCCTCCCCCTCCCCTCCTTACCCCTCCCCCTACCCAAACATTACGATCAAGCATCACGAAAATAATATTCAGGGAAGAGGGAGAAGAAAGGAGAAGAAGAGGATGAAGAAAAAGAAGAATTAGCGCGATAGGCGGAAGGGGAAGAAGAGGGAAAGTCGGTGCGAAAGAGAATATGATGATAAGATGATAAAATGAGAGAAAAAAATAGGGCGAAGAAGAAATAGACAATAAAAGGAAAAAAAATGAGATTATGAAAGGGAAGAGGAAGAAGGAGAGGAAGTGGAAGAGGAAGAAGGAGGAGGATGAAGGAGCAGTAGGAACAGGAGGAGGAGATAGGAAGAAGAAGAAGAAGAAGAATAAATAGAAGAAGACGTGGAGGAAGAGGAAGAAGGAGGTTGAAGGGGAAGTAGGAGGACGAGGAGGAGGATAGAAAAGTGAACCAGGAGAAAAAGAAATAAAAAAGAAGAATAGGAATAGGAAGTAGGTGGAAAAGGGGGTTAGGAAGGATAAGGAGAAGAAAAAATATAAGAAGAAGAAGAAGAATAGGAATAGGAAGGTATGGGTGGAGGAGGAGGTTAGAAAGAATAATAAGAAGAAATAAAAGAAGAAGAAGGAGACAGAGGAAAAAAGAAGAAGAAGACAGAGACAGAGGAAAAGAAGAAGACAGAGACAGAGGAAAAGAAGAAGACAGAGACAGAGGAAAAGAAGAATACAGAGACAGAGGAAAAGAAGAAGACGAAGGACACAAATGAAAATAATAATAAGAAGGAAACAGAGGAAAAGAAGAAGAAGACAAAGGAAAACCAAGAAGGCGAATGAAGCCGAATTCCATTATTTTGTTGGACAAAAAAAAAAAAAAAAAAAAAAAAAAAAAAAAAAAAAAAAATCTTCTGTTGCTCTATGTCTTGGTGTGACTTTTAGTTAACCTGTTAATCATCACTTCATCCCATTTCCAACTACACTTCATGGCAGGAAACGGGTATGTCCAATGTGTCCAAGTTCCCGTCTCACGTGATATATCTTCATGGTAAAAGTTTCGCTTCATAGCTTGTAAAGAAATTTATATATCCCTGTTTGCCAATCAATGCTTATTCATGGTATGTGTTTCTTGTTTATTAAAGATTTTCTTTATTTTCTTGATGTATTTTAACTGATGTTTGTTGTTGAATTTATTGAGCCTCGTGAATTTTGTGGTTCAGTTAAATGACTAGAGATTAGAGATATATTTGTAATGCCCCCTTTTGTTTCTCTTCATTGCCAAAGTGTCTTTTTAAAATCTTCATCCTTGCTTTTTTCTGCATCTTCATCAGTATATATTAATTCCTGTCCTGAAAAAAAAACATATGTTTTAAGAGTGACAGAAATATCGATCTCTCTGCTTTTCTTCCTCCTTCTCTCTCGCTCTCTCTCTCTCTCTAACTCTTTCTCTCTAACTCTTCCTCTCTCTCTCTCTCTTTCACACTAACTCTCTCTCTCTCTCTCTCTCTCTCTCTCTCTCTCTCTCTCTCTCTCTCTCTCTCTCTCTCTCTCTCTCTCTCTCTCTCTCTCTCTCTCTCTCTCTCTCTCTCTCTCTCTCTCTCTCTCTCTCTCTCTCTCTCTCTCTCTCTCTCTCTCTCTCTCTCTCTCTCTCTCTCTCTCTAATAAGAAGCAGCACACCTTCGACCTTCGGAAACGGACCTTCTACGAAATCGGAAATCTATGCAGCGAGAGCTTTGAGCATCTGAATGATAATTCCGCCATTGAGTATTTGTGGGTTGTCCCGAACAGCTGTTTTCGTCGCGGGGCAGTGAAGTCGCTCCATATAGCCACGGCTTCTGGAGGATGGGGAGGGCGTGGGAATGGGAGGAGGGAGGGAGGGACGGGAGGGAGAGGAGGGAGGGGAGGGAGAGGAGGGAGGGGAGGGACGGGAGGGAGAGGAGGGAGGGGAAGGAGGGGGGGGGGTTCCTGTTTGCGGAGGTGGTTGTGGAGGTGGTTGTGGTGGCGGTGGCGGTGGTGGGGGCTGCCGTAGATTTATTGGTGGAGGTGTTACGAAGAAGTGAATGAACAAGAGAGAGGTGATGGTTGGTTATGGCAGGTAGATCCTGTTTTTAAGATTATGCAGGTGGAGTTAATTAGCTTTTTGGGTTAATTAGGTAGCCTACTTGATTACTTGATTGTCAGTATTATCAGTATCATTATCATCACCATTATCATCATTATTATAATCATTATCTTATTTGTCAGTGCGATTGATGATATAATGATGATAATGCTTATGGCAATGATGATAATAATGATAATGATAATAATAAAACAATATTTTGATTATAGTACTGATAAATGATAACAACGATAGCAACAACAACAATAATAATAGACGTGATAATAATAGTAATCACGATGATATCAACAATGGTAGTAATTATACTTATAACTATGACAATTACTAATAGGAATATTACTATCATTATCATTCTTATTATTACCACCATTATAATTATCACTATTATTACTCTTATTAAATCTTATTAAATCTCTGACAGAAATCCGGTTTCCCTAATTTGAATCCATGTTGACCTGCCCTGCACACACCGCCTCTGAAAAAACAAACAAACAAACATTAAAAGGAAGTAAATAGAGAAAAACACGTGTTCTCTCTCTCTCTCTCTGTCTCTCTCTCTCTCTCTCTCTCTCTCTCTCTCTCTCTGTCTCTCTCTCTCTCTCTCTCTCTCTCTCTCTCTCTCTCTCTCTCTAATAAGAAGCAGCACATCTTCGACCTTCGGAAACGGACCTTCGGAAAAAAAAAATATATATATATATATAAATAAATAAATAAATAAATATCTATATCTATATCTATATCTATATCTATATCTATATCTATATCTATCTATCTATCTATCTATCTATCTATCTATCTATCTATCTATATATATATATATATATATATATATATATATATATATAAACAAACATTAAAATGAAGTAAATAGAAAAAAAAAACACGCG